>NC_134476.1:40290483-40307983 GCF_964194025.1 Convolutriloba macropyga
AAGTAACAGCGATACCGACTTCAACATACGAATTACTACGAAATACATCTGAGTATCTAAATGAACATCAAAAACCGATACACTCAGTTAACGATAAACATCGAAACGATATAACAAATTATAACAATTGGTTAACAAGGATTATTGAATTAAAAACAGAACTGAAATCAGCTACCTTAGATGTAGTACAAATAATTTCTGAGTTCACATTCTTATTCTGGTTAGATAATTTTGAACATATTAACGAAAAAAGAAAAGAATTTGGAATAGCATTCAGAACAGAAATTGAAAAACTCAATGAGGAACTAAAACAAATTTGGAACAGTGAGTATTATTCACCGTATTTTGAAAGCACATTAAAAGTATGCTCAGATAGCATAAATTACATACAAGGTTTAGAAAATTATGCACAAATTTTGGATCAGGGAAAAATGGGTTCTACCACATTCAACCTATCGAAACCAGTAACAACAACTTCGACACCGAAAGATATTCAAATGAATACAAATCCTCAAACAAAACAAAAATCAACAATTAAACCAGATAAACTGCTAACATCAAATTTATTTGGACATCAACAAACAATTACAGATGAAATATTTATTTCGGATTCCGAAGAAAGAGAAAAAGAAATAAGATTTCACAATTGGATACCAAATACAGTGAACCAAAGAGTACGAAAGAAAACTCAATTGACAGAAAATAACAACTATAGAAATAATAATTATATAAATACTCTAACGGATAATAACGACCTAAATTGGGAACAAGAAGCACAAAACTATAATAACTTAAAAAACGAAATAACAGAACAAGTAACAAACCATACAAATAAATTAATAGATAACATAGAAAATAGATTTCAACAAATAAATGAGAACATGGAAAGAAAACAAGATGAAGCATTACAGTTTATGTTTGACAAACTAGAAAAAACTATGAATGATATGAAAACACAAAACAATAGACCCTTAGAAAATAGAAATATAGAGAATAACTATTTAACAAATCATAGACACGAAACTAGAACAAGAATACCAAATTCACAAACTACTAATTCTAATACAACGGAAGAAAGAGAAACAACAGTTACAGAACCTCCACTCCCATTTTATAAGCAATTGACATCAATGAGCATAAACGAAGAACCACTAAATGAACAAAACATAAGTAGCGGATCAGTACCAACAACAATAAGACCATTCGATGGCACAGATCCAGCATATACTGTCGAAGAATATTTGAACAGTATAGTCGCAGCGATGATATTTAGCAGTGGCATAGAACCAGTTAACAAACCAGGTCACCACCAATGGAAAGTAAAACGAGCAGCCTTAATATTACATACATTACAAGGCCCAGCCCAAAAATGGTATTCAACTCTACCGAGTGAAACAAAATTAGATTGGGAAATATTCTGTAAAGAATTCTCAGACATGTTCGATTCAGAAAAATCAAAACAACAAGCAAAAATAGTATTACAACAATTACAAAAACATACTAACGAGTCACTACGCTCACTAGCACTAAGAATAGAAACACTTGTCAAAACAGCATATTCATTATATACAGAAGATTATCGAAACAGCGTAATGAACCAAACATTTATTAGGTGTTTGGATAACGAATTAAAAACAGCAGCACTGAAAAAACACGCAAACCATAAACAAACACCGAGAGAACCAGAAATGACATTCAAAAACTTAGTAGACAAAATAGACCAAATGGATTTGACAAGAACAATAACAAACAATCACAAACGATTATATGAAGTTAATCAAACAACAAATAGTATTCATGACGATCTTAAACAAATGAATACAGCATGTAACAATATAAACGATTTAAACCAAAACGATTTAGAACAGTTTGAAGGAACAATTTGTAATGTCCTTAATGGAATTAACAATACTTACGACAGAAAAAACTTTAAAGGACGACCAAAATTTGCATTATTTTGTAGTTACTGTAGCTCTCATGGTCATACAAAAGGCAGATGCTTTAAACGACCAAGAAGAGAAAGCATACCAAGACCAAAAGAAAAATCCTTTTACGGTCATATGAGAAACAACCAAAACTTACCAAATCGGAGAATTGACTCAAATAATGTTAATGGACGTCAATTACCATCGACGTCACCAGTCTATAACAGTTCTAGAAGCAGAACAACATATAGACCACAATCACGAAATAACTATAATACACCGAATGATCAAAGAAACAAAAACTCTAACGATTATTACAACCGAAATTTAAGTTATAATAGAAATAACTATAACAGAAGCAGAACAAACAGCTACAACAGAAGCAATGCTTATAACAGTCGACACAACAGTAGGTCGAATTCAAGATATAACAGTCAAACAAGACCACAATCACCATACAATAACAATAATAACAGAAATAACAATTATAATAATAATTATGATAGACAGAGGTACAATAGTAGAGATTCAAGTAGAAGAGATAACTACAGAAATAGATCAATCAGCGATAGTAGGCATAATTCAAACAACTATCGCACAAATACTAATAGTAACAATGCTAGAAAAGACAGACGAAATTCATCAAATAGAGAATACAATAACAGAAATAGATCACAAGATCGCAGATCGAACGGACATAAATATAACAATAATAACAACAAAAATAGAATAAATAGCATAGAAGCTGAGAGACAAAACGAAGATCCACCAGGCATAGATGAATACGAATACACATCAGATTCATCGAATGAAGACCAGGAAATACTTGATAAATTCTACAATGCAAACGAAGAAACATGTAACAACATAGTGAATGCATTAGAAAACAACCCGACATGGATTCTACCAATGTATCAATGTAATAAATTTGAACAAGATTTCACAAAACAAAAACCAATACAAGAAATCGATTTCCTACTTGATTCTGGAGCAACATTAAATCTCATAAATGAGGACACTTGGAACGAGATACAGTATAACAACCCAGGAATACATCTGGAAAGAGCAAACAAAACATTAACAGCAGCAAATAATACTACTATAGAAACACTTGGAACTATAACATTAAATCTTACAACAGATAGAGTATCAAATAACAGAAACAAACTACAACACAATTTCAATATTCATTTCTACATAACAAAATGTAACCACAATATTCTAGGAACTCCATTTTTCAAGGAGTACATAGAAACAATAAACGTGAACACAAACAAACTAACAATAAACACTAACACAATTCTAGATAATGATATAACATTTTTTATGAACAGTACAAAAGGATACCCATATTATTCTAGACTTTACCCAATTTTCAACAAAGAAACGATCTATCTAGATAGAGAACAAAATAAATGCATAACATTTCCAATATCAATATTTAAACAAATGGAAAATTCAAACGGAAAGAAACTTTACAGTTCCAACCACTATTTTGAACCGATAAACAAATATCAAAACATATCATTCACCGATATTAAAGATCTTACATCAGAAACCGAACATTTTATAGACATATTCCTAATAAACAAATAACAACATAAAATAACAATAAATGAAGGCCTAATTGGTTTCATGTATCAAAACATTACATTCATAAAACAAAACGAAGAGATGTACCAAACCAATTCAATAGACTTCTTTACAGCGTTATATTTTCTTACTTACGCAAACGAAAATGATATCAATGAGATATTAAACATACAACAAAACGAAACAATTGAACAAGTAGCAACATTCGAACGAAAACCGAACTTCAAATGTAATTTTAATATCCACAAATATACAGAATCCGAAAAAGAATTCATTCAAATGTTTGATTTTCAACACTCACATCTAACACAAGATGAATTTGAAAAAGTAGTAAAAATTATACTAGACTACAAACAAGTCTACGCAACAACAAAATTTGATGTGGGAAAAACAAAAGTCAAACTGAACCTCCCTATAAAGAAAGATGCAATCTTCAAAAAACAACGAATAAGTAAAGTACCAATACATTTACGAGAAAGAATACAAAAATTACTCGATGTTTTGAAAAAATACGATATAATTGCACCAGTCAACAAAGAACAATTATCAACAGGAAATACATTCACAAATCCAGTAATAATATTACGAAAAGGGGAATCACTGAAGATAGTACTAGACGCGAGATACTTAAACAGTATGATTGACGAATCAAAATGTAATTGGCCGATCGAACCAGTTGACGTGGCACTAACACGCATAAATGGAACAATATTTACAACAGCAGATCTAAATAGCGCCTACAACCAAATACCTCTTGATGAAGAATCTATGAGATACACACACTTCACAATAGGCAATAAACAATATTGCTTCAAACGTTTATTTTACGGAATATCTATTGGACCAGCAGCTTTTGCTTCAATACTAACACATTTTCTCTATCCTTTAATACGAAAAGGAACAGTAATCACATACGTAGACGATATTTTCATTCAAACAAACTCATACGAACTCATGTACGAAACAATTATAGAATACCACAAAGTATTGTTAAAAGAAAACTTAAAAGCAGCACCCGATAAAACATACTTCATGTTAAAGAAAGTTAAATTTCTTGGACACATAATTGAAAATAAAACAATAAAACCCCTCAGTTCACGAATAGACGGTTTTCAAAAACTTGAACCTCCAAAAAGTATGAAAGCCTTACAGAGATATTTAGGAACAATAAACTTCCTTGCCAAATATGTTTATGGCATGCAGCCAATTCTTCAACCATTTTATACTCTTTTACACAAAGAAACAGATTTCAAATGGACAAAAGAACATCAACAGATTTTTGAGCAGATGAAAAAGACAATAACACATAACTTAGAATTAACAATGCCAGATACTACACAGCCATTCTACATTATAACAGACGCATCGAATACAGGAATTGGAGCAGCATTACTCCAACAACACCCTACTGAAAAGAAAATGAAACTAATATCAGCAAATTCTCGATTGTTCACACCTATCGAAATGCGACTCTCTACACTAATAAGAGAATGCTCTGCAATAATTTTTGCATTAACAGAATATGAATTCCTACTAACAGGGTCAAAGCATCCTATTGTACTATTTACAGATCATAAACCGATCATCTACCTATTTACACAGAAAAATAAACCAAATCACAGAGTTTACAGATTCACGTTAATACTGATGAAATTCCCAAACTTACACATAATCTGGACAGAAGGAAAAAACCTAGCACTCCCAGACCTGTTAAGCAGAACAATAGACGAAGAACATTTTACAAAAACAAGAGATATAACAGTAGAATTACCAGAAAACATTAAATTCTTCTTTGCAAAAACACCGTTTACAAATAACCTCGAATGCAAATACAGCGTTTGCAATAATCCGAATGATGAGAATACAGATCGAACACATTACCCAGTATTAGCAAACATACATAACAACTACTTTGAGATTAACATAGATAAAAATACATATAATCCGATCTCATACAAGAAATACAATACAGAAACAAAAACAAACCTAATACCAAAATACAAACCAAAAATAAGAGATTGGCAATCACCAACAATAGAAAAAGACGATCTTATTATTAACAAGAACCAAAAAGGACCGTACACAATTCATCACGACGATGATTACCTCAGACTGATTAATGCTATAAAACAAAATTCAGAATACGAAAATGCAAAAATATCAGATATCTTCTATGACGAAAAAACGAAGGTAACAGAACAACTTATTAAAGAAACACAAATATTAGATCCAGTACTACACAGAGTGAAAATGTGGAAAAAACACAATAACAAACCACACTCAGTAACATTGGAGATCCGTGGCAACAAAGGATTATTTGCTTACTTTCGGAAATATAAATCAATAATAATTGACGAAACAACAGAATTAATAAAAATTATAATAAATGTTTACAAAAAGTCATTACAACGAAATTGCTTACCATTAACATTATTGCTATGCGTATTTTACGAAAATCATTGCATAGATCTCGTAGGCCACACAGGACTCGAAAAAACAAAACGAAATATAATGGAAAAATTTTATTTCCCGAACCTCACAACATGGATAAAAACTCTTATTGCAGACTGTATCCCATGCCAAACAAACAAAGTATTCGCCAACACAAAAATAAAAAGTAAACAAGAACAATTAGCACCAACAAAAAAGTATTTTAATGAAATGATAATGATAGACACAAAAGGACCAATCTATCCTTCATCAGAAGGAAACAACTATATATTCGTTATAGTTGACGCATTTTCTCACTATGTAACAATAATGTGTGCACCGAAAAATACAGCACACTATGCATTTACCGCATTATTCGAACATTGGTTCATGAAATTCGGACTACCCGATGAAATACGATCTGATAATGGATCAGAATACATCAATACAGAGCTAACACACTTATGTAATTATTTCGAAATCAAATTTAAACCAAGTACAACATATGCACCTTGGACTAACGGTTTAGTAGAAGGAACAAATAGAATAATTGGACAATTTATAAGAACACTGCTGAACGAAAAATATAACAATTGGTCACGAAAAGCAAAATTTTTCCCTTATGCTTACAACACACAATATCAAACACGACTTGGAATGTCGCCATACGAAGTTGTTTTTAATCAAAAACCAAGACAACAAACAAAGATTGAACTCGGAACAACAACAGATGAAATGGGCAACTGTAACCCATCAGATACAAGTGCATGTAACAAACAACCTACACATACACATTTAGAAAAACAATTTAATCACCCGAAAATTGCGAAATTACAGAAAGGAACATTCGCAAAATGGTTTTTAGACAAAGAAAAACACTATAATGATACATATCAAAGAATAACAAAGATTCTACAGAACAGAAAGAAACTAACAGACGAAATGAACATTCGATTTCGCACAGCGAAACCACTTGAAAAGAATACATTCGTATTACTTACAAATCAACAACAAATTGAAGGAGTATCGAAAAAACTACTACCACTGAAAACAGGACCATACATCATTATCGACAAACCAACAGATACAACCTACATCTTAAAAGATAACAATAAAGAACAAATAACAATACATAGAAATCACATTGTACCATACTACCCGAAAGAAAAACATATCAAATTAGAATTACAAAATTACTTATTAACAAACGAAATACCAACATTAAAGCAACCAAATTCACATACAGATGAAAATAAAATAAATAAAAATAATAATCATACAGAATCAAAACATACACACAAATACAACCTTCGCAAAAGAAAGGTCACAATGATAAAATAATAAACAATCAGAAACAACAATAATAATAATAATAAATAAATAATATGAACATACATTAAAAATAAATACATATTATTAAATAAATACATATTATAAATCGTGATATAAATATTAGATATACAGTTCAACATGTAAGAATAAATATATTAACACATATTAATATGTATATCATCCAATTACACGCTTATAATAATATGCCTATAACTAACTATGACAACTTATAAGTTATTCTATTCAATGGACAGACATTACAAAAGTTGTAACGAATATTAGAAAATATCAAAATGAAACCTGTATTTCTACTACACCTAACCCTATTAATTCACTAATGAAACATACATTTCAACTATTGAACTAGAATTCCAGTATTCCAACAAATAATATATCCAGTATTTCTACGTAACACACATCCTAACCCTAACCCGTGTTTATTTTCCCGTATATGTTCCCCCGAATAAACAAAACGAAATATATTTACGTTAACAAACGAACATTTCTATAAACAACCAAACATTTTTAACTAACAAAAGAACATTTCTATTAAAATTAGAACAAAAAATATTAAAACATCAAATACATATATAAAAACATCGAAAGGAATTAAAAACAAACATCAATATCAAAATAAATGACACATGACGACTAAAAACCTTCACTCTTCTTCACAACCTTCACTCTTCTTCACATACAAACTTCCACTACATCTCCTTCATCAACAATTTTCTTCACTTCTTCCTTCAAATCTTCATCACAACATTTCTCAAACTTGTCACAAATCTTCATCCATTTCTTCAACAGCCATTCAATCACAACCATTTCCTCATCCATCGTGAATACACCAACAATAGTAACACAAAATAAAAAAAACAAATAATCCAAATAACAAATCGTATAAAACAAACTGATATTGATACTAGCCTCTGAACCTCTCACATTAAGTTTAACAAAAAGGTAAATTCTCATATACACAATTCAAGCAAATAACAACAAAAACAAAAATCAAAAAGGTATTGATGTTCACAGGTTTAGAACTGGAATAGACGTTATTGTAGTTAAATTGAAGTAAAACAATAAACAAATGATCAAAATATTCAAAATTCAAATAAGAAATAAGTTCAAATAACAAAGTATAAAAAAATCCACGATTGATAAACTCGCGGAATGGAATAGATACTTTGTAGAAATTGATAAATCAGAATAGTAAATACAAAATATAAAAATGGAAAAAATATAAAAAGCACATAACAGGATAACACAAAACACTAATATTAAAACAGGTAAAATACGAAATACAAAGAAACATAAATACTAAAATAAGGAGTTAAAACAAAATACAAAGGATAACATCTTCCGCACTCATTACTGATAATAACAAACAAAATATAAGAAAAGGAGTAACTTCCTCTTTCCTCATCAAAGTAAAAATTAACGTGAAGTAATGACAACACAATCTGGAAGCATAACCATTATGTTGAATTCATCTCCGTGTAACAATAAATCCGTAGTAACAAATACACATGTAAACGTTCCAGACAGTAACAATGAACTAACGCCTCAGGAACACACTGGAACCACGGTGAAATAACGTCACATCTGAAATACACATTAAAACAATTAGTTCAACAACACACATTAATACAGAATTAGTTTATGTGTACACCTGATAAAAACGATTTACTCCAACTTTGGTTTCATTCAACTTTGATTTAGTTCAACTTTAAACACGATTAAAACAATTTAGTTCAACTTTGATTATCATCCGGTCAAACGACCTTCGGCTAAATAGACATGACATTAACAAAACTATACGTCATAAACGAACCTACGTCATTAACAAAAACGGACGTTACAAATACGGATGTTAGTAAAACTAACGTAATTAGTAGCATTTGTAAAATGCCAACCTCATTAGGATCATCACTGCAGAAATACATTGATTACTACAGATATGTAGAGAGATCATTAACAGAAGAAAAAAGGCACAAAGTGATAAGTTCATTACGGACATAAGAGACTTGAAACATAGTGACGGGACAAACGACTCCCATGCAGACAAAATCAGTAACAAATTAGAAAATGTCAACCCAATTAACATTTACAACCATTACAAAATGGTAATTACGAAATATATCTGACACAGATCAAAGAAAATACTGAAGTAGACACTTCAGTACTAATCACTACCAAAACCTAACGTCTTACCATCCCCAACTTACACCATCCAATTAGAATATCTTACGAAATTGACATCTCACTAACATAAAAGCAAAGATGGCACCGACTATAATGGCACCATCACTAATCATCAACTTGAAAGCTAATTGCTAGAAAAGAAGTAACAATTTAACAAACAACAAAATGGCAAATAAATGGCATCAACTTGATGGCACCAACAAATCATTAAAGAGACACTTAAACTTACCAATATCGCAACCAAAGATACTAATTACCAACTAACATAATCATACACACCAACTAATTATAAGAAGAAAGAATGGTAACAACAAAGCTCAACGAATCTAAGAAAGTACTCAAAAATCGAAAAAGACCTATCCAAAAGCTAACAAGACCCAGTAATTGGCAACTGAAGAACCAAAAACGAAAAACGGAAGATATGCAAATGTCACAAACATTGTAGAGAACAAGAAACAAGAGAGTTAGAATCACAATTCCAATTTTGTCTTGCACAAACAACTTCTCTCCGAAAATTGAAAAAATTCTCTAAAAATCAGCCAAGCTGATAACTCTAAAAAATTCTCATACAATTCAACCCAGTTGACAAATAACTCTAATCTCAATCACAGTTCCAGTAAAAATCTTTGAAAATATTCTCACAGATTCCTTTTTATAAATTCTTCAAAAATTTTCTCAATCATTTATAAACGTTTCTTCAATCATCTCTCTGTAAACCAAAACTTCAATAACTATTCCCAGTGAAAGAATATCAACATCTTTCACATTTTCATCAACCATTCACAACACAGTTCTACAATCACAGGTAAACTGAATTACCTTAATTTTATATCAGAAAGATTGATACATCATTACACCTATCATTGTAATGAAACTCCACCTATGTTGTCAGTATCAGAATTTTTAAGTTCTTTTAACAAAAACCAACTTGTAATAAAAATTGCAATACAAACAGACGAGTTTACAGATATTGAATACCCAACTGGTAGTCATTTACATTTTGACGACGATTACGTTGTATTAACAAACTGCAAAGTTTCACCAACAAACTACCTCTTCATCTTTGAAGGATTAACAAAAACGAAGCACGAAATAAAACTCTTTTGGGGAGAACACCATTTTGATATACTTAAGTATACGTTACCTTGTTCTGAAACAGTAACAGAATTCGAAACATTAAAACAACAAATAACCCAAACAAAGTGCGTTGATTTAAATCAACTAAAAACAGTTTTTATTGCAGTTTGCAAGAAAGAAGCTATATTCCTCGTTGATGACAGAACAAAGAAATAACATGATACCTCTCATTGTTATAATATTATACAAATAAAAGTAACAGAAATTTGATAGTGCGGCACCGTTTAGTGTCAGTTACAATAGTAAATAACTGTCACTATTCAGTGTAGCATTGTATCTGATTTACACAGTGAACAAACAGTGAACAAACTAACCTAAGTTTCAACCATTGATTTCACAGAGGCACTAGTTGCAATATATATATTATTATCTAAAGTACTATTTTTCTTAACAATCTTCTTAATACCGTGTATAATAGTTGTTTCAACATACCTAGCAGTAGTAACCATTACTGAAGTTATACGTAACCGTAGAGTTATATATGCTAGCCCACCAGTTCAATAAAACATCACACACAAAAACATCACACCACCTAACTCACACCACCTTATGCAGGAATTACACTCAGACATATTTCACATTTGTAAATCAAATATTGATATTATTGAACTCGAAATATTTAAATTCATCAAAATAGCACTAATAATATACTTTTTCATACGAATGTGTTTAAGTTTAACAGAATATTTTCTTAACCCATAAAAATTGATCCACTTCCAGACATAGAAGAATCTATATATTACACATTACATTCACAAAGATTCTACCTACAAATAGGATTTCCCGAAAACTCACCGTTATACAGTAATGTCATAATTTACCAACTACAGTTACATTTTGCAAATAGAGAAATTTGGATATCAAACCTAGGAGCACAAACACATACACCAGAACAAGAATTTATACCAGTATTAATATTAGCACTACCATATACACACATACCACAACACGGACCTGAGACCGGCGCATAAAAGCATAAAACAGCAAAAATTGCGTCGTCTAGTAATAATAACAGTAACAATAACTCCGAAAGACCACACCATAACGAAGTTACAGATCTAACAAATATACCAACCTCACCAGAAAATGAAGATACTGTAAGTATAGATACTGAAAATCCCTACACAGTACGACGAGAACGGCCGGATAGACAAGAATTTCTTAGAGCAAGACGTAGATCATCTCTATCCTTCCCCACACAAGAATCTACACTAGTTTCTTACGGTTCAACAGACATAGAATCTAATATCATTAGACCAATAGAAACAATAAATTCAGAACCACCAAGTAGAACGAGCACACCCACACTACACAACTTTAGTATAAGCTCACCAAGCGAACACTCAAGTGTAAACACAGATCATACACCAACACCGTCTGAATTACGAGCAAACCCTTTCCTACCCCCAACGTTTCAACAAAGACAAGATTTTAACTTTGTGCAAGAACATTTCCGTGTACAACCATTGCAATCACCCAACAGTTCACTTTGGTCAGCAACATCCCCCCAATCAACTAGTACAAGCACAACACCATTACGAACAAACCAGACATCATCCAATACATCTATAAGTATACCCAGAGTTGACATCCCGAACTCCCTACAACCACCAAGAAACACAGCGCTATCTCCAGCATCATTCATACCCGAAATTAGACTACCATCCAGCCATCCCGGAAGAACTAGACCAACCCCCATACTCAATCCTAACCCCCCAACCAAGAGCAGAACCAATGAACATACCTATTTATTCCCATTAGACCATAAAACTTGGAACCCACCTCCTCCTTTATACGGACCTACAAATCTTGGAGATACACTTACAAATTGGGCGAGAAATAGACTTACTAACACACTCAATCTCACAGCACGACAACGCAATACAGCACTAGAAGTTTTAGCAACACCATCTCTCGAATTGAAATTTAACACTACAATCAAATATAACACTATATTTAACCACCCATTTCATGCAACAACACCTTCAATTGTAACAACCACAACACCAGCACCCTTCATTTGTATAGACTTCGTATATAAATTTGACAGATATACAAAACAAACACTTGGATTCGCCACATTCTATAATCCACATACAGGTTTGACATACACATGTCGCTTCAACTAAAAGCAATTATATGTATATTATTATTATTAATATTCTATATATGTATGAAAATAGAAACAAAACTTCAACTTGAACAAAGACTTAAAGACAACGCAAAACACAGAATAAAAGACCTAATTAACGAACGAATGAATATACACATTGAACAACTTAAACAGAAAAACAGAACACGAAATGGAACAAACACCTTCACAAACAAGTTTAAACACATTGATAAATATAAACATTATATTAATATCGACAATATAACAAATATAAACGATACAGATTATGAAGCAATGTGGGAAACAGCTATAGACCAATGGACAAGAAACTGGAATTTCTACACAGAAAGACTAACAGATAGTATTCTAAATAAATTTAACTCGAATACCAAACGACAGAAACGACAAACAAATATAGACTTTATTGAATTAACAGGACAGAACATTAATGGTTCCGCAACAGGACCACAGGATATATTTATAGAGCATTACGACTGTGATGCAGAAGAAATCACAAACGTAAAATACTACGAACTAAATAAAATCAGCACATGTAAATTCAAACCACTAGATCTTGACATGACAAAGACAGAAGTACAACTTTTATCAAAAGCACAAGCAGTAGAAATCAAAGCATACGCAGTTGCAGGAACAATCAAAGAACGTGTAGAATGGTGTTCACAACACACCAACTACATAAGAGCAAATAGACCTAGCTATTACGTTTCCGACGCACAACGAACAAAAATATTAGATGCAGACGAAGTTCGTAACGAACTCGCTAGAATAAACTTACTAAAGAACACACAATATAAACCTACAAGATACAATATATCATTCAACTTTATTGCAAATCCACCATTACAGAAAAAGATTGAAGATCTGCAAGGCAGAATACAATTCGATATGAACATTCCACTAGTACCACCATACGGACGAATTGTATACGATTACACAAACCCACTTTGGATACCTAGCGCAATTAAAAACGCACAGTCCAACTGTATGAAAGGACCACGTAAACAGAACAGAATAGACATCTTAGATTGGACACTCGAAATACGAGAAGTCTCACTAATATTAAATTTAGATACCGAAGAAATATCATACATGGGAACAAAATTACCATGCGATCTCCGCAAGGGAGAATGTTTACCCACACCACTAACAAAAGCAACAATTGTGTGGGAACCACAGACACACTGTCAACTATTCGAACTAATACGATTTGACGCATATATGGTAAAATATCAAGATAGATATTAGATAGAAACAAATGCAGAATGGACCACAGTCCAACAACCAGACACCACAAAGAAAATAAAATTAAATCAAACAGACACAATAGCAACACGATTCGAAGTATACCCACTAGTCGAACGTGAATGCGGTTCACCACAACCACTACACAAAACAGAATACGACGATATATACATAATATATGAATATGGATTTGACATGCACACAGGACAAAAAGTAACAAAGAAAAAAGACAAATTTGACGATTAAAAATTCATTAAAATAAAACCAGAACAAATAATATCGGAACGTACACGATACGAAGACAAAGAAAACCAACAATACTATTATGGTTTTGTAAACGAAGAAACTCACCTTAATATGAAAATGGACCTATATATGAGTAACATTTATTCTAGAATTAGCTTACAAGCAATAGAATTCTATTCACAAATTTGCGAACAAACTCGAAACCTCAGACAATTAACATTGACTCAAGTACAAAAGAACACTCCACTCTTAGGATACATTCTTACTGGAGACAGATCCATTTTTGTGAAACAAGAAGGCGTAAACGTCATGAAAATGTATAAATGTGCGAAGAAATCATCACCTCTTTATGTACCACAAATACGCGATTGTTACGATAAAATTCCTATTCTATACAAGAACAGAGTACAATATGTACACCAACTAACAAGACAAACATACTTATGGGCAAAAACAGTACCCTGTTCACACAGTAACTTTGATCAACTCATCTCAATAGACACTGAAGGAACAGCACGATATAGAGTAACACCCTACCCAGTAAAAGTAGAAACGATATTGAACACTATATCACCCGAGGAAATAGTTTTAGATAACATGTTTAGTAAAGCAAGTTTAATAGAAAGTGGCATTTATAGTAAAGAACAACTAATACAAGAACGCAAAAGAGATCTACTCCACGAATATATGAGAGATCGTGAAAAACCACTACAAGAAGCTACATCAGCAAATGCACAAAAATTATTAGAACTCGAACAACTTGGACTTTTACAAACATACAAAAATTATGAACAATCCTTAAAATGGTTAAAAGATCTTAACATAAATGGATATAACTTCCAAATAGATCAACCAAGCGTAAACTGGAAAGAAATTTTTGATGGAGAATGGCTCAAAGACCAAATATTATCAATATTTGGTTGGCCATGGTATATTCTCGAAAAGATGGCAATTATATACGCAATGATCAGTATGATATTATTTACAACTAACCTAGTAATTAAATTTTACAACGCATTTGCAATCCATAAAGCGATTGGTAAACAAGCAAGTATTACTAAAATACTACTAACAGGAATAATTGGTATATTCTCACAAACTTTAACACAGCTAGTTGCACAGATACAAGAAGATGACACTAGTCATGATAGCCATGACAGTGATAACAACTACTCACACTATACTAAACACAATAAAAAGAGGAAACACACTTTCCGCCGTCATTCATCCGACGTTACTCATTTGAAACGTAATGAAAGCAACCCACCAGTACAAACATATATTGACACAAACTACAAACATTATAACACAACCATTCGTAGAACAGATCAAGGACTAGAATTGCGAAAAATAGAATCACCACCTAATAAACAAAAACCACCACTACCAGAACGGAAATACAAACAACCAGAACCATTAAAAATCGAGCCCCTTGAAACAATAACTGAAAACAAAATGACTAACTTACCTCCACAACTCATTACCCCTCCACCAGCGTATCAATGTTTAGGAAATAACATACCAGTGAGTACAACACACAATTCACCCCCCCACGTATCACCAACCCCAAGTGCACCCAATATACAACAAACTTCAACATTTCATGGAACATCATATGAACCACAATTAGGAATCAATAAGACAACACCGTATGAAATACCACAACCATCACAAATAAACACTCAAAATAATCTCATCCCATCAGTGAAGCTTATTGAAATACAAAATCCACCACCAATTGATTTCACACAATTGATATTAGCAGCAAATAAAATAAATAACCGCAGCCATAGTTTAGACATATTGAACGATGACGATCAACCACACACGAATGAAGTCACATATTTCGACACTCATTCAGCAAATACATATGAAGTGTAACCGTGAATCTTGCTAAGAACAACTAACACACTATTTGCTAACACATTTTAATACTATCCAATTTGGTACGAAACTTAACACTTACCGAGTATGTCCAACGTCAAATATAACAGTAACACTGAATTGTTGACAATAGTAACGATATTAGATAACAAACAAATTCGTAACAATAAAACACCTATAACATTGTAAATTAGTAACAATTTGTACTATTGTATAGTAACACTCTTCAGTAATACAATGTAAATGAGTAACATATTAATTGCAATTTTAGCTAACCATTAATAATGGCACATAAGATGGACTTTGAGTACGAATCTGCATACAGAGCGGATTCGCCCATCAGCTACGACGTTGAGGAGGGCGAACTCAGCTCTGGATCTGGACGTTACTCACCAGGAACAGTTCGCGATAACGCCTCGACATGTAGTACACAAACTGACGATCGTATAACAACCATGCGAGTTGAAATCGATGGAGACACCAACGATCAACAGACACAGACCTCACTGCAACCAACGCCAAAAGAAATTGCACAAATGATCAAGGAAAAGGTAACTAATAAGCGATTAACAAGTAAAAATAACAATCAGGAAACGTTTTCGAATAGAACATCGAACAATCCGAATGAACAAGGAACTAGTACAAACGTACATAGTTATCGACATACTAGACCTAGTAACAATGATAATAAAAACATACAAACGGTATACCAACCGAATACAGAGTTTCAATCGCCACCACTTCCTAACTATCCTCCACCAGTGCGACCACCCCCTCCTACAGATCGTGTATATGAACGAACGATATATAACAATCAACATTTTACACCTAATAAATCTTTTATCCGACCACATAATTTGAGATTTCCTTATGCGATAACACCACGAAGTAACAATCATAAATCCTTCTTTCATCAATCAACGAACGAACAATCCCCAACAGCCACAGTGATGGAAACCATTTGGTTCCAGGATAACGATCCTGATTATTAACAAACCCTCACAGCAGTAACTATAACCCCCTACTTACTTACAGAAATTGGTCTAATATGCCATTTGACTCCCGCGATTATTGTTTTATAATGGCTCCATTACATAACTTAAAGGACCGCATATCGGAATATTTTCCCCCACTACCCTCCGAAAATACAAATACTGTCAAACGCAGTACCAAAAACATGGGAAGAGATATACTACATCAAACATGCTACCCAGTACTTAAACAATTCTATAGTCTTACAGAACGATTTCTGTACGACTATGATTATGAGTTCAAATTGCCAACCGTATGCACATTTGACCTTCTCGTTGCAAAGGCATCCCAAGACCTTTCCGCTTACAGCGTTTTTGACCACCAAATTTTCCAGCTTAGTTTT
>NC_134476.1:40312983-40317983 GCF_964194025.1 Convolutriloba macropyga
GCACCGCTGCACAAGTACTTAATTTTGCTCTATCAAGAGAAAGAGGGCAAGAGAATCAAAAAGAAATTCTCAGATCATCAGCCCCCAACTGGACCAACCAAGTAAACGCAATTTCAAACAAAAACACACGTCCCATCCAACGCACCCAACAACGAAACAAACCAAACGAGCAATGTTGGAGATGCGGGGGTATATTTACAGCAGGGCACATGAACCAGTGCACAGCCAAACAAGCTACGTGCAACATATGCAAGAAAACTGGACATTTCGCCAAGATGTGCAGGTCTAAGATACCCCCACTCCCAACCAAAAAAACCCAACCAAAGATTTCAACAACAACGTCCCCAGGGACAAAACAATCAACTTAGAGTAAGACAGATACAGGAACAGTTAATCGAGGAGGAAGAACCCGAGCAGGAAGAGACAGAGTCCGTCGACCCGGAGTCCGCATTATACTTTAAAGAATTGTCAGAGGACTGGGCGGACATTAACCACATCGCACCAGACTCATTCTCGGAAATAAAAAACATTCACCTCCAAGCGAACTCGACAAAAGAAGTTTGGGTGCAAACAACTACAAACAATCTAAAAGTACAATGGTTGGCGGATACAGGATCCCCAAGGAGTTTCATCACGACGGAACAAGCAACCGAAATCATGAAATATAACCCTGGAGTAAAATTACAACAATATTCCAGCCCAACAAAATATAAATGTTTCAACAACAACAATATAAAGATCGATGGAGAAATCAACATCACCCTGCAATCCGGCTCCTGGACAGCAAAGAACTGCAGAATCTTAGTGGTAGGACATAAGACTAACAACCTAATGGGCAGGGACGTCCTTCAGAAACTAGGAATTGCACTCCAACAAAAAACCAACAAATCCCCAGGTAACCAAATTAATTCAGTCTCAACTATCCAAACAGAGAAAAATATAATCAAATGGATATACAAAAACTACCCACAATTATGTACCAGATTAGGAAAGTCAAAAAACCATATAGCAAAATCGATTTTCAAACAAAACCACAACCCAATACAACAGAAAGGACGACGAGTTCCCCTTCATCTGCTCGAAAAAGTAGAACGCGAATTAAACAAACTAATACAAGACAAACAAATCACTAAACTGGAAAAATGTCCCGACGACCTGTTCGTTAGCCCAGTATTAATAACAGTAAAAAAGGATAAATCAGTCAAAATAGCACTTGATTCGAAAAAACTAAACAAAGCAATACACAAAAACAAATACCAAATGCAAAGCATTGACCATCTAGTAGACGCTGTAGCACTATATATCACACAAAGAAAGAAATCCCCAGGGATTTTCTGGTTCTCAAAAATAGATCTCAAATATGCATACAGCCAAATACCTTTAGACTATTCCATAGCTAAACACTGTAACTTCAGCATCCTCGGGGGACAAGCAACTGGCACATATAGATTTCTAAACGGCTTCTATGGCCTCACCGATATGTCAGCAACATTCCAAAAAACAATAGATAAAACACTAGATGGAATAAACTCCAAATTTGCATTCCTTGATGACATACTAGTAATCACCAAGGGATCCATCCGAGAACACGAACTTGAATTAGACAAAATTTTAAACCGGCTTAACAACGAAGGACTAGCCATTAATTTACAAAAATGCGAATTTGCCAAAAATGTCATCGAATGGCTAGGCTTCACAATAACTCCAAGTGGAATAACACCACTAATTACAAAAACAGAGGCAATCACAAAACTCGACAACCCTAAGACATTAAAACAACTACGGTCATTCCTAGGGAGCGTCCATCACCTCACAAAATTTATACCAAACCTCGCCGAACTCTCAGAACCACTACGCCCACTATTAAAGAAAAACCCCGACGCCAAAAACAATAAACTAGATTGGAACGATAAACACAGTACTGCATTTAAGAACATAAAAGCAAAAATACATCAAATAATCGAAAATAAACACTTCGATACCACCAAACAAACACGAGTCAAATGCGACGCAAGCGCAAAAAGATTAGGGGCATGCATCGAACAAAAACACGAAAACGAATGGCATACCATTGCATTCGCCAGCCGATTTTTAAACAAACACGAATCTCGATACAGTACAAACGAACTAGAATTACTAGCGGTAGTATGGTCTCTCGAACATTTTAAACATTATCTATTCGGAACCGATTTTACGTTACAAACAGACCATAGAGCACTTTTAACAGCCCTCAATGAAAACCGCGGTAATAAAACGTACCAAAGTAGATTAACACGTTGGGTGGATAGATTACTCCCCTTCAACTTTAATCTTGAACATATCCCGGGGAAAAATATGGGTTTTGCCGACTATTTGAGCAGACATCCAAAAAATAATCCACCTCCCCCATCATCAGACGACACGCAGTATATAGTGAACTTAATAAATGACTTTAAATTCATCCTCACACAAAATTCGATGAATTACAATTCGGCCATTTGCACAGACAAATACCAGACAAGACAAGCAACTACGACTAATAGTAAGCACGCGCGTGAATACAATAACGCTTTTTGCCTTAATCGTTTCAACTATCAGCAGCTTATTTCGCCTCTTCCAAATTCAAACAATTCTAATACTTTAAATACTCTTAATTCAATTCAAAATTTCCATTCAAACTTAGCCAAAAATCCCCAGGGATTAACCCACAAAATACACTCCATCTATCTGTTACATCCAAAAAATTCAGTAAAACTTCCCCAGGGATACGAGATCATCAACGTTACTACTAGAAACAAACCCCAAGTAAATACATTTGATCAAACAATCATCAAATGAAAACGAGCGCCAAACAAGACCAAAATGGACTCTAACAAAATTACTATCGCCACTCAAACTGATAACGAGAACAACAAGGGACTTGGACGATCAGTCATTATACCCGATCCCCAAAACCCAATCTACCCCCTATCTAATTGTACGGATATGCCCCAATACAGAAAAAACCTCAACCAAGTATTTGGGGAAGAATTTGTTGCAGAGGCAACGGCAAAAGACCGCTAATTGGCCCCGGTAATAAAACTCATTAAGGATAAGGACTGGGACACTCTCAAGAGGGTGAGCCCATACTTCTACTCCCTAAAGAGAGATTTATCAATTACACCTTCCGGTTGTGTCTTATATGACAACAGACTCATGATTCCGACATTACTTAAACAACTTGTGATAAACTCTCTCCACCAGACTCACCCGGGCCAAGCTGGGATGCTCCGACTTGCAGACTTAGTATGGTTCCCTCGGATCCATAGGGAAGTAACGGCAAAAGCCCAGTCATGTGGAGACTGCATTAAGAAAGGTAAAAATCTCAAACCTTTAACCCCAAAAAACTCCCTAGGGACACTACCAAAACTAAGTGAGCCAAACGAAGAAGTACAATTAGATTTTGCGGGACCAATTCCATTTAGAGAACATAAACAAAACTACTATATACTAGTTTCAGTAGATCGATTAACAAGATACCCCCACGCAGAGGTATTTAAAGATTGTGACACACAAACAGCACTAAATTACTTAGAAGAATATTGTCGATTCCACGGCATACCACGCTCCATCAGATGCGACCAAGCCCAAGCATTTAAAGCAAGAGAATTTGAAATTTTCTGCAAAAACAAAAACATCAAACTAATACTAGCCCCCGCGGGAGATCACAGGGCCACGGGAATGGTAGAAAGATTAATTCAAACACTAAAAAGGCACATCGCCGTAATGGAACATGACCCTCTGTGGTCATCGGCCGACTTAGCAACAATAGTAGCTAAAATCATAGAATCGATAAGACTAATTCCGAACGCAACAACAAAAATAAAACCTTTTGTAGCCCACTTCGGCAGACCCCCAAACACAGAACTTTCTAACATAATTACAAAACCCTCAAGCAAAAATCTGTCATATAAACAAATAAATAAATATGCTTCAGATCAAGCAACGCTACAACACCCAGCGCTCCCCAGGGAAATAATGTGGGACTGGGACCATGATAGCGAGCCCGAACTCGACATTCAATACAAGGCGCAAACCAAACCTATTCCGGCCAACAGCGACACAGACGACTCAGAGAACGCGCCGCTGCTTAGCCACAAGCGCGTTCCTGGTAAGATCATACCTGACAGATTAGAAATTACTTTTGGCGATAAAATCTCCACCGTAATTTACAATAGAAAAAACATAGCAAGAAAAACCCTAGCACGAAAAGTACCGGAGCCCCGGGGAACGTTAAAACCCCAATGGAATATCATCCCGGACGGTACCATAACTAACTACTCTCCCCACACTATAACGTTAGATACTGATAATCGAAAAAATACGGTAATAAGAAGAAACGACCTAGCCATAGTAACCGAAACAAAACCCCGCGAACCCGAACCTGAGCCTAAATCTAGACTAATACATATGGTAGCATGTAAAACAGTTGGCGAATATAAACGCAACCAAGAAAAAATAAGAAAGTTCTGTTTAGAAGAAAAAGCAGCCCTCGCCAAACAACAAGAGGCCATCGCGAAACAACAGCGAAAAGCCCCACTCCAACGAACTTCGACACCACAGAACCAACCGGGCCCCAGCCGCAGCGCAATAGACACCCAACCAATGGGACACGCAGACATAGTTGCCATGGCCAAGAGAAATCAACAGGCCCACAAACGCCAGCGAGCCACAAAGAAAGCCACGTCGAAGCCACCCCAGAAACAGCAACGCCAACAAGCACCAAGAAGCAAATCCCCCTGGAATCCCCAAAGGCCACAATGGCTAAAAAATTCAAAAGCCAGATTGACGAAACCATCACTCGCATCCACATTCGAACTGAAATCGAAAGCCGCCGCCCTACAGCATTCCCGAGATGCAAAGTCAAAACCCGAACGCAAACTACTATACTCGAGCTCGTCGGAGAGCAAAAGCTTTACAACAGTCAACAAAGACAAGCTCAAGTTTTCGCCAACAGTCAAAATACATAACATCCAGCCCGA
>NC_134476.1:40322983-40325483 GCF_964194025.1 Convolutriloba macropyga
CGTGTATCTGTCTGCTGAGTTGTTTGCATCGCGTTTGATCGTTGTTGAGAATGCAGTCTCTTATTTCACGTAGCACCGTATCCCTGTTGATCATGGCTGCTATTAGTTGTTTGTTGAAGATGATGTCAAGTTCTTTAGGGAGTTGGTCGTCCGATGAGCTGGTGGGGTGTAGTTCGTCCTTTTTTGGGGTGGGGCTCAGATAGTTCCTCATTGAAAATGGTGTTTTCTGTGTTGGTGATTTGATGGTGGCGCTATTTGGTTTGTTTGTTGTGTGTTCCATTTCGTTTGTTTGTTTAAAGTTAGGCTGTTTAAGTATAGCTGTGTTAATTGGCAAATGCGCTTCTGTAATCGTTCGCTGTGTGTCTTGTGTGTTGTTAATGACGTCATTATTCGTTTGTTTGTGGTTGGAATGTCTTGTGACTCCTGCGTAGGTTGTAATTCAGGTTTGTTTGTAATTTGTTAGTATTCGTGCGGCGTTTGTCGGTGTTGTCTCTAAGTTGTGTGGATTCGTTCGACGATTCCGCTTTTGTTTTTCTGGGCCGTCCTCTTTGGCGTTTTGTTTGGTAGTTCATAGATTGGTTGGAATCGTGGGGCGATTGCAAGGTATGTGTTTTAATAGCGTTGGAATCGCTGTGTGTTGTTTTAGAATTGGGTTGTGTATTAGTAATGCTTTGTTTCTTTGGTCTTCCTCTTTTGCGTATTATATGAAATGTTTCTTTGATTATGTCTATTTGCGCTATTATAAAATTTTCGTCGTATGTGCTGGGGGGTTTTGCCGGTTCGGATGGATTGCGCGACATATAATCTGCTAGTCCCATTTTTGTTCCTGGTATGTGTTCTATATTAAAGTTGAATGGGATTAGTCTGTCATACCATCTCGTTAAACGGCTTTGATGAATTTTGCTGGAGCGTTCTTTGAGGATTGATAGTAGTGCCCTATGATCTGTTTGTACTGTAAAATGATGGCCTAATAAATAATGTTTAAAGTGTTCTAATGCCCATACTACGCCTAATAACTCTAGTTCGTTTATGCTGTATTTTTCTTCCGCTTTATTTAAAAATCTTGAAGCGTATGATATTGTCTCCCATCCGTTGCATGTTTCTTGTTCTAGGACTGCTCCTAGGCCTGATCTTGATCCGTCTGTTTTAACTCTGGTTTTTCTTTTTGTGTCGTAGTGTGTATTTTCTGTTAAGTTGCGTATGCAATTCTTTATATTTTCAAGTTTTGTTTGGTGATGTTTTGTCCAAACATATTTCGTTTCTTTTCGTAATAGATTTCGAAATTCATGGCATAGGGGTGCGAGGTTCGGTATAAATTTCGTTAGGTGATGTACGCTGCCTAAGAATGATTTTAGTTGTTTGTGGGACGTGGGTGGTTTTAGATTTAGTATAGCTTGTGTCTTGGAGACGATTGGTTTGATACCTTTTTGTCTATTTCGTAGCCTAGCCACGTTATCTTATCTTTTGCGAAATGACATTTGTTGAGGTTGATTGCTAGGTTATCTTCGTTTAATTTGTCTAAACATTTGAATAGTTTTTCTTTATGGTTTTGTATGCCGCCTCCAGTAACTATGATGATGTCGTCTAGAAAACTGAATGTGTTTGTTAGGTTGTATAGAGTTTTGTCTATTGCTTTTTGGAATTCTGCTGGCATGTCCGTGAGTCCGTATAATCCATTATTGAATCGATATGTTCTTGTGGCTTTGCCGCCTATGATATTGAAATTGCATTGTTTTGCTGTATCTTCATCTAGTGGTAACTGGCTGTATGCGTATCGTAAGTCTATTGTTGAGAATAGGACTTCTCCTTCGTCGGACGATTGAGTGATTGTTTGTGCTATGCTGTCCATAAGGCAGTCGATGTTATGCATTTGGTATTTGTTTTTGTGAATTGCTTTGTTGATTGTTTTTGAGTCCATCGCTAATTTTATTGATTTATCCTTTTTCACTGTGATGACTATTGGTGATATAAAAAATTCATCGCTGCATTTGTCTAGTTTTGTTATGTGTCCGTTGTTTTGTAAGTTTTTTAGTTCTTCTTCGACTTGTTTCTCGAGGTGTAGTGGTACGCGTCTTCCCTTTTGGTGGACCGGTGTAAAGTTTGGCTTAAATTGTGATTTTACCATATGGTGTAGGGAGCGTCCTATCCTTGATGTTAACTTTTTGTATTTTATTGCTAATTCGGCTTTGATTGTAGGGGTTTGGGGTGTGTCTATTGAGTTGATGTTCTTACCTGTAGATGTTGGTGATTCGTGTTGTGTTAGTTGGATCCCAAGGGGTTTGCACATGTCCCTTCCTATGATTGCTCGATGTTTGTTTGGTACAACTATGATGTCCGCACGTCCTGCTTTCCATCCGTTGCACTCGATGTCACAGTAAAGTGTCCCTAGATTCTTTATGGGGGTGTCCTTGTAGCTCTTCAATTGTACTGGGTTTGTTGTTCTGCTCCACCATGTGTTGCTGTCTCTGGCCTCTATGTCTCTCGTCATCTGTTCAGTTAC
>NC_134476.1:40330483-40355983 GCF_964194025.1 Convolutriloba macropyga
GAGAGCCTTAGGAAAGTATCTGATAATTATCAGTTGCTGGATCACAGGCTATTTGTTTTTGCAGAGAACAAAAAATCATCAAACAATATAAAGATTATGCCCGATGATTATCAAGCTTTTTGCAACCAAGGATTCGAATTTAGCTTTGATCAAGAATATCAACGAAAAAAGAATATAATTCTGGTGTTGTCTCACATCTATCGGCAGAATATTCTTATCCTTAATTGCTGACTTGATGATAAAGATATTAAATATTTTTACAAATATTTCAAGTAAATATAATTATTTTGTTCCTGCTGTCCCTGGAAACTACCAAATAATAGAGAAAAGCCAATTACTCAACTTATCAGACTAATTCTGCCCATTTCACGAAAACAACCGCTAAGTAGGAAAATAACTCCGGGACGAGTTGTTGAGCGAAACTTTTATTCAGCTAATAAGCTACTCTCCACTACCTCAAATTTCTGCCTAAAGTTGACCGAGGTTGGCTGAATCTGAAGAAGGACTAAATTTTTTATTTTGCCTTCCAGAAAATTAGTTCTATCAACTGTGTGTGTTTTCCCCATATGCTTGCTTTTGTTCTCCTGATATGGGTTGCCCGTTTTGGTTTGAGTTAACATTCCAAAAATTTCTACTAATGATAATCCATGTTGATGAAAAATTTGAGTTGGGGCCATTTTTTGATGGAATCTTTGCTTGGCTCAGAAACACAACATTTGACAGTAACGTTTTCCGTTCCAATAAACAAATAGTGAACCTGTTGAGAAATTCTATGGAGCTCAACATGAACTCTCGAAAGCAAAGAAGTCATGATCATCAGAGAGATCTTTAAAGCGATTATGCATAATGGCGAAATTAAACACGAGTTACTATAAGAAACTATCACTCAAACGAGCATCAGAACTGGCAGTAAACACTGAGATAGACATCCAGAACCAAAATTTATTGAGGAGTACAGCCAGAGCAAACATCTAAAATACAGGAAATGTAAATACAGGGGTTACAAAAATCCAACGTAATCGTGCCGCGGTTCGACAGTATCTTCAACAAAACTGAGGGATTAAACGTCAATTGAGTCACTTTTAGTTTAAACTGACAGGAAAATGTTGCAGTAATTATTCATTAAACTGTGTCTCCAATGTTTGAATTTAATACTGTTTTCTGCAACCAACACTTCAACGTTTTGTTCATCTGCAATCGTCAGTGTTAATTTTAGATTTTCACCAATTGCTTTTTTGCTATTAATTTAATTACAATGAATTTCATATAAAGGTTTCAAAATAAAATAAACAATTTTTGTTGCCTTTTTTTTTCTTATGTGGAGTACGTTTGATACCTTTGTTAATTTTTTACGAAATAACCTCCAAAAATAAGGTTGGCCTTTATTTTGAAATAGTCCCGACGTTTAGACATAAATTTTAGATACCATTCATTGTTGGTTGATATCCGTCTAGAATTGCTTTTTTTCCTCTTTTAGATAATAATTACCAATTGAACAATTCAACAGGGGACTTCATTTATTGGCTGAGCTGATTTTTATTATGCCTAATGTACGTGGTTCGTTCAAAAACCTATGATCGAATAAAAAAAGTAATTTCTGAAAGGTACTGGAACTCTTGATATTCTAGAAAAGATGAAATCGGCGAAGTTAAATAATTTTTTGTATTTCTACTATCTTAGAGGTGTTGGAATGAAATTGCACTTTAGATGGCCCGATGCACTAAAACGGTAAAGGATTGAAGCGAAGCAACGAATAATTGACTCCTGCAAGAAACATATATCATACTGGTACTGAGAAATCAATCTCATTATAAAATTCCTAGCTTTTTGAAAATCGAAATGGTTTTGACTCTCTTGAGGGCTTTCTTTTAGAAAGGCTCGGTCAACTGTTCGCATTTTGTTCTGTAACTCTGGAACGGTAAATTTTCACAGATTTAAACTTTACAATAAAAATCGAATTTGAAAAGTTGCTATTCAAAAATTAATTTTAATTACGAGGAGAATACATTCAAAACAAAAAAGCAGTCATATCTGTAATTACCATATGTTCCTTGAATGTCATAATCTGTAGCAACAAAATTCAGCTGAACAAAACTAAAGTGAATTGCGTTATTAATCAAAAACCGCTCCAGCTGAACAAAACTAAAGTGAATTGCCTCATTAAACAAAAACCGCTCCAAAGTTCTGATTAACCCGTCCTACTGAAATTCAAAAACTTTTTGGCAACAAACAGCTTCGAAACCACACTTAAAGCTAACTACTGTTTTAAAAACAATAGATTTCGCAACGAGGTGGAACGATATACACCATGATTTTTTTTAATGTTTTGCAATATCTAAAGATCAGAAATTCGACTATTTTCTGACAATGGTAGGGTAACAACAGAAAAAAAATAAAGTTCAAAATTGTTAATACCTGATCAAATACACACGAATAAGAAAAAAAACGGACAACACCGTCTCACTTATTTCTTCGTATCTGTGATTCATAATCAACACGCACACGAACCTCCAGTACCCGAGTTTTTTTTCTAGCTTCCTGAGTCTCTCCTTCAGATTTACTCTTTCATGCTCTTTCATGAAAACTCCGGTCCCAAAACTCTGATTTACACAAATATTATGAAAAAAGATATCAATGTTTGTTTGCTCTGGTGAGAATCAAACATAAACTGATGTTCAAACCCTAAAAGCTAGCCTTCATTATTTCCGTAGATATTCCGTAGAGAATCACTTTTGATTTAAACTGTCTGGAAAATTTTGCAGTATTTATTCATTAAACTTTGTGTCTTTGATAATTAAATTTAACACTGTTTACTGCGAACACGTAAGCATTTTGTTTATCTGCAATTGTCCTGCGAGTGCACGTTCAGTTGTTTTTGAATTTTCGACTTTCAACTGCTTTTGAATTTAATTTCAATGAACTTCATCTGAAGTTCTCCAATTGAACGAAATAATTTCGGTTGCCCTATTGTTTCTGTTGTGGATTATAGTTCATGCCTATTATTTTTTTTTACCAAAAATCTTCAAAAATAAGGTTGAAATTTATTTTGAACTAGTGTTGATTTTTAGTGAAAAATTTTAATTTTGATTCATTGATGAGATTTTTCCATCTAGCGTGTTTTTTTAGATGTTGGTTAATACTCTAGTTGGACTTCATTTATTAGCCTAGCTGATTTTCACAATTCTTAAATCACGTTGCTTGTTCAAAAACCTGTGATCGAATAAACAATAGTAAAAATTAGAATTTTTAGAACAAATAAAAGTTTATTCTAGATTTATATTACAGAAAAGATTTTTTTTTATTCTAGCAAAAAAACATTTTTTGCCGAAAAAAAAATTCTAGACAAGATAAAATTGGGTGAAATGAATACATTTTTTTTTGGTTTATTTTTACCCTGGAAGTATTTGAATTAAATCGCAAAACAACTGGACCCTTGCACTAAAACGGTATACGATTGACAACGCTCCTTCTTTGTGCAGTTTTGTAATAGAGCATCAGTCGTGCGTTTTCTGATATAGAGAGTATTTGGAAAATCACAACGAAACCAAACTATTTGTGAAGTGAACGGTACTTCTCATTGAAGAATAACACAAAAATTTCCATAGCTTGTTGAAAATAAAAAAGGCTGTCACTACTTTAGATAGCTAAAATCTAGCCAGTCTCAGTCATCTGTTTGAGCTGTTTTCTGTAACACTGAGACGCTAAGAAAAATTTTCAACAAAAAAACAAATCCAAAAATCACAATCCAAAAAAGATTTAAATCATCGAAGAGTAAACGTTCGAAACAAAATTTCAGCCAGTTGTAATTTCAGTACCGTCAACTCCAAAGTGAAGAGAAGAAAAACGTGAAGATGATTCAAAACGTTATCACTGCTGGCGCTAGTTGAAATCAGCTACAAAGTCCATCAGACAGCAAGAAATAACGTTTGAAACTGAAAAAAACTTAGAATTCGTCAAAACTCAAAAATGGTCAAAACTGAAAATTTTTACAAGTTGGGACTGAAAATCTGTACACCCCCCGATTTTTGGAAGGCAAAACCCGAGCAACCTGAGGTTATGGCACATGGTTAGGGTTACCTCTAAACTGCTCATGGACTCAACGAACGTTATTGCATCAGACCCACAAGTGTGGCTATTAGCACTTATATGGTGCAAAATTGGCTTTTTTCGATATTTTGTCATTTATTGTTGAATTTCTTAAGTTGCTTATTTTATTATACTTTAGATAATAATTGAAGGTCAAATACCGTACATTCGAGGCATTTAGAGCCACGTAATAACCATCCGCGCTTATGTCAACAAAAGTAAATTTTGCAGTAATTTGACATTTACTATGTAAACAATGACCTAAATCATTTTCTTGATTAACCAATCAGAAACAAGTAGCAATGATGCTATAATCGATAAATATTTGGTTATTTACTTTAAACCAATTGTTTTATTAGTGAAACTGAATTGCATTTAGAACCATTAGAAACTGTTATACAGAGCAGTTGGCTCTCAGATTGACTAAAATTTAATTCTTTAACAACTTTAGTCTTTTTGCTAAGTTTTGCTAGATCTTAAGATCTCGCGAGTGTGAATTTAGTTGAGCTTACTTAACGAGAAGTTAGCAAAATTACTAACACTGGCTGATGCCTTACAAACTTCAGCACGAGATTGAACATAGATTATCACTAAGGATTTTTTTAACTTCATCGAACCCTGTGAAGAACGAGGCCGGCGTAAAACTCGAGAACCAGGCTGTGATATATCGGTTTCGCTGAGATTCTTGAGCAGCCGCAACATTTGGTCCGCCGACCCGGACAACAACAACAACAACACGAACAGCAACGAATCTTCGATTCAATTTGGTGGACCAGAACGAAGCCATTACGATGACTGGAAAGAGCCCCGATAGACATTGGAAAATGACTGGCTACAAGATTTCAGGCCAACTCAAGAGACTAGAATGTGAGCCAGCTGAATTACTCAAAATATTTGACGGACACCTTGCTGATGTGAAAAGTCAGTTGGCTCAGAAGAAAACAATATCTGCAGAAAGAGCATATAAATGTTTCTTCCAAACTTACGATGAACTCGAGGAAAACAGAAAGCAGCAGAGATTACTATTAAAACAAAAGTACTTTGACAAATTCGACAGTGACACCAAGCGTTTGTTAGAAGAAAAGAGTAAATTTTTGCAATGGGTAGTTGAAGAGGTACGCTTTCTCCATGACATTGAAGGTTTCCGCACAGAAGTCATCGACTGTCGGAAAGACACAGTATGTGCCTACAATTTAGTGGAAGCTGGTAAACTAATTTTTAATGATTTGCCAAAGATGGAAAAGAAATTGAAGGCTGAAAACTTATGCGACTCGGAAAAACAGACATTGTGTAATCAAATGGAAGAGCTAGTAGAAACGATAGATGAGATGTACACAGAATGGATTTGAATAACAGAGGTTCGCACCAAAGAGTTTGTGGATATCAGCAGTATTAGGAGTCACTATCAAGACCTGATTAAGCTGTACAGGCACAGCAAGGATTGTGGAAATCAAACATCATTAGTGTCATCCGCATCGGCTGTTGACATGGACCCAAACGAGACCGTAATTGATGCAAGAAATAGAGCAATAGAAAATTCTAAACAGAACGTTGAGATATCTTCCAGGCATTCTGCTGCACAAGGAAGCATAAAACAACTCAGCCAAGTCGCCATCATTGAGAAGGCGACAGATCGACAAAACGGAGCTAAAAAACCTAAAAGCTAAGAAAGAAACAGAGCAACGACTGAAAGAGCGGCACTTGGAGATAGAGAAAGAGCGTGAAGAAATAGAACTTCGTTGCCAGCAAGAAGAATTACGTTTACAACAACAGCGAGAACAAGAGTTACAACAACAAGAAGACGAACTACGTTTGAGACAACATGAAGGAGAGCTCGAACACGAAAGAAAGAAAACAGAAGCGGACGAAGAGCAACGGCGCATGGAAATTGAACTGAGAAAAGGAAGCTCAAGATTATCTGGGTCACCGTTAGACGACTCAGAAAGTATTGGATCGAGACGCAATCTAGAAAGAACTGCAGGCTGGGCAAATTCAGTAGCCCAACAATCTGGCCCTAGTCTACCACCATCTCCCAATGTTGTGATCGACCCTCCTAAGAATGTCACACAGGACAGAGGTGACAAACATTTCAGCGCCTATCTAAAAACTACTCCACTGTTCCAACCGGGTGCAGGACTTTTCTTAACGCAACTGAAAGATTCGAGTATTCTCAAGAAACCAGAAATCCCTAAATCAATTAGGGTAACAGAATCACAGACATTTTTGCCCAAAACGACGTTCCAGCAATAAGGACCGTCAGCGTTTCAAAACAGGCAGAGACGCCACAGTCCCGAGCACAACTCTCGCAACAGAATGATGGAAAGCCCAAACCAAACAACAGTGAGCCAAGCTACCCCACAAGTAATTTACCAACCGAGTGGTGACCCATGAGGATTACCAAAACTCAAGCTAACGGAATTCTCAGGAGACCCCTTGGAGTGGCCCGAGTGGGCAGAATTTTTCGATGTCATTGTGCATCAAAAGCGGCTGAGCGATACTGAGAAGATGCAGTAGCTGAAGATTAGCCTCACTGGTCAGGCAAAAGCTATAATTTCTGAACTTGATTTCAGCTCACAGGCATATTATCAAGCCTGGGACACTCTCTGCGAAGAGTTTTTTTGCAGACCGAGAATCATTGTTGAATCTCAATTCAAGAAGATATACACACATCCTCCAGTTAGACACGATGACTCCAGTAGCATTGTTCGATTCTCAAATTTTCCCCTCAACTTAAGGAGCAGTGGCTACGGCATCTACAGGATCATCGACTACAGCAGAAAACTTGATTGTCTTCAAAGTCTGGTTAGAATCAACTGCTTTCATACATGAAGACTTGTTAGCCCAGACCAACTCCAAGTTTCAAAGTCGCGAAAAGCCAAAAACAAGTACTTTTGCATCCAATGCTGATGATTCTACAAAACCAAAGAATTCACAATGTCCGTTCAAAGACGGACAGCACGCCATCTGGAGCACGAAATGTGCAGAAGTTCACACTGTGTTTCAATTGCCTGAGACCTGGTCATCGTTCGAAGGACTGCAAAAGCAGAACTTTCAGTGCACCCAATTGTGGACGAATACACAACAAGCTTTTGCACAACGACTTCTCAAAGAAGGAGGCTACAACAGCTGCCTCAGATGCTACGACGGCAGTAGCAACAATGATCACACAAGGAGGGCTCGCTGTATTGCGTATAAAACTTGTGAATGAAAACCACAGCCTGAGCGTGCTGGCAATAAGTGATACAGGATCCTCAATCTCATTCGTGGACAAGTCAATCGTATCTACACTGCAGCTGCAAGGCCGAAAAGCGTCTTTGTCAATAGCAGGAATCCACGGATCGCAAGATGTCAAGACGCACCATGGGCAGTGAAATCGAAAATAGGAAGGGCCTTAAGTGGTCCCCTACCAGCGAAGCAAGCAGCAAATCTTGCCACAACAGCAACATCAATTGCAGATGATAAACTAGCAGACCAGTTGAGCAAATGGTGGTACATCGATTCCTACGCCTCAAATTGTGATGCCACCGGACATTCAAAAGAGGAGCAACGAGCAATCAAGACATTGGAGCAAACAACTCGATTCACCGCTGAAAGATACGAAGTAGGACTTCTGTGGCGAGAGGACAAAGTGAAGTCAACAAAATAACTTCTACTCTGCTATTGCGCTACTCAAGTCCCTAGAACTACGTCTACAGGAAGATGATATGTTGCAAAAGCGTTATCAAGAAACCATTGACACTGACGTCAATGCTGGTTATGTCCACAAAGTCCAACAAGTTGAATTGAACGAAACCAGAGACAAGCTTCAATGGTACTTGCCACATCATCCTGTAATCAAACCCTCACAAACCCGAGAAAGTTAGAAGAGTGTGCAATGCAGCAGCAAAATAGTAAGGTGTAGCCTTCAACGACAAACGTCTATCTGGACCAGACCCGTTGCAGGGTCTAATTGGAATTATTTTTTGCTTCCGAGAACACCAAATAGCATAAGAAAGATAACGCGAAAGACGAGGACAATCTTGTCAAAGCAGTCTAGCGAAACTTGTACATAGACGACCTCCTCAATTCAGTCAGAACACCCCAAGAAGCGATTGAAATCTACCAGAAAGTCACAGAGATCCTTAGCAAAGGTGTATTCAATTTGACAAAACGGATAACGAGTGACGAAGAAGTCAGGTCACATATCCCAGAGGTAGACAGATCAAGGAAAGTTGTGAAAACTTTCGAGGCCAAGCCACAATAATCGATACTTGGACTGAACTGGAATGTAGACACAGACAATCCCATAGTCTGTCGTGGGACTGAGCAAGAAGTTCCAGCAAAAATATTCAGAGAATTGTCCTCTCCTTTGTCTCAGCAGTTTTCGACCCACCTGGGATGTGTTCACCCTTCACCATACGAATGCGGTTTCAACTCAAAAGCATCTGGGCAGCAATGGGACAAGCATGGGATAAGGAGTTGTCAGCCGAACACTCAAAACTATTCAGTGATTGGTGCTTTGAGTTGAGAGAAACAAGGACGATGTCAATAAGTCTACTTTATTTTGAAAACGGATGTACAAACTTGAGACTACACAATTTCACAGACGCGTCAGAAAAAGCGAAGTGCATCGTGGCATTTCTGCAAGACAAATCAACGTTGAAACTCACCTATGTGATAGGAAAATGTCGTGTAGAACCTATGAGACACACGACGATTCCGAAGTTAAAACTTCAAGCCGCAGTCTACGGAGTTCGTCTCAGGAGGCAGATTTTGAAGGAACATGATGTGAACATTGACAAAACCTATCATTGGACAGATTCATCAACAGTGTTACAGTGGTTACACTCAGCTGACAAGAAACAGCAAGTTTTTGTTGCCAACAGGGCAGCTAAAATACTGGAAAACTCTTCCATGGATCAATGGATACATGTCAAAGGCATCAAAAACACAGCAGATATTGGCACAAGAGAATTCCCATCGAAGGCCTCAAGGAGTTCAGGTGGTTAAGCGCGCCGGCATGGCTCCAGACATATGAAGAAAAGTGGCCAAAGCCATGGTGTCAAGTGAACGAAGTTAAAGTTGAGCAAGTTACCAGTACTGTAGCCACAGAAATTGAACTAGAACAACTATTTGACTGGACAAGATACAGTACCTTCAACAGAATGAGAAACTTCATTGCGTACGGCATGAGGTTCAAGACGAAGCAGAAGGGACCGCTCAAAGCAGAGAAAATCCATCAAGCAGAACAAATACTGTTCCGATTTGTTCAAACCGAAAGCTTCCCGAATGTTTCGAAGTCGATAGCAAGCAGCAAAGAAATCTCCAAAACATTGAACATCGCCAAACTATTACCCTTCATAGAGAAAGACGGAACAATCCGAGTGAAAGGTCGACTGAAGCATTCAAAATTTGATTATAATGCAAAACTTCCAATATTATTGACAGCAAAACATTCAGTTGTACAAATTCTGTTGGAGAAAGCACATCGAGACAACCTACATGAGGGCACAGAATATTTGAGAAACATGCTTCAATATGAGTGCTGGATCATGGGATTAAGAAATGCATAAAAGAAAATCAAGTCAAGATGTATCAAATGCAGACACAGAAACGCCAACCCGATTCACCCACCTATGGCAGATCTACCCGAGACCGACTTGATGAACACGTGTTTTAATTAACTCATACCGGCATCGACTACTTCGGACCCTTGGAAGTCAAGTTCCTACTCGTTATCGGGGCTTAAATCTTTCCCTCAACCTGAATTGGTTCATTAGAGAAGGTCCGCAGTTGTGGAGTGGAAACACTGTTTCATTGACCCAGAATGCGCGAGGGCTGCTTTGTACCACCTGCGATGCGAGTGAGCGGTTGAGAATACTACACGCGCTCCCGGAGTCCACGAGTAGTGTAGTGTTGATGTTACCAATCTTGAGGGGCATGTTGAGCGGTTCTACTTTCTCTACAGCGGTCTCAATCGTCGCAACCGTATTATCCTCTTCTCCGCTACTGTAGTCCGATTCGTAGAGTTTAGCTGGTTGGAGGAAATTCACAGAGTCCTCCGGGTGCGGTTCTTCTTCTACGACACGTACCATCTTATTCTTCGAATTCTGTGGCTTTGTATTCACGTTCTTTTGTTTACGGCAAACCTTAGCAAAGTGGTTTAGGAGCCCACAATTATTGCAAGTTTTCCCTTTCGCGATACATTTTTCACGGTGGTTCGGGAGCCAAACTCCTCCGCAAATTGAACAGTAGAGTGTCGAACGATTATTTTGTTTCGAGGCATTATTCGTATTTTGCCAATACGGGTTTCGAGAATTGTTGTTGAACTGAACCGCGTTGACGTTTGCCGGAACAACAATCTTGTTGTGCTGCTGTATTTGATGCTGGTTTCGCATTCCGAGTTCCATGTTGATTGCTAGCTCTAAAGCTTGCCGCGGTTCAACAGTTTGTTTTAGAAGTTCCTTTTGAATTTCGGGATCCATCAGGTTAGTAATGAAGACGTCGCGTATCAGGGTCTCTTCCTTGTTCTCAAAATCACAATTTTCAGCCAATTCCTTTAAATGTCCATAGAAGTGTTCTACAGTTTCTCCACGAAGTTATTTTGTAATCAGAAGGACATGACGGTCGAAAGTTATGTTGCGAGGGCGGATAAATGCTTCCTCCACTTCTGTGAGTCGTTGGCATTTGTTTTGCCAGTTCATGTTTTGTTGCGCGTTGCGCGCGTTCCTCTCCCTCTCTGATTGTGCGGAAGCACCCGCTATTGTTTCTTCATAAATTGGCTCAAGGGGAAGTTCTAACATTGCGGGTTCAGGCCCGAGCAATGTATCAAGGATGATATTTTCTTTTGCCAACAGTGCCAACTTGTACTGTACTCTCCATTTCTCCCAACGAAGAGGAGGATCGGGTGTAGCCTTGTCCCAAAAAGGGTAGATTCCAAGAGGTGTTCGTTTAGTTGCTGACTGCGCCATGTCGTACTCTACTTTATTAGAGTAGTGATTCGTGGTGGGAGTATGCGTAGAAATATTTACTTAACGATTTGCGGAGCGAAATCCTACTTCGAATTGTTTGCGCTTACTCGCGGAGCGGAATTCAAGAGGAGAAATGTTGAACTGAATTTGAATTGCAAATTATAGCAGAATGAAAAGTAAGGAAATATGAAGTGCTTGTAAGCAACGTGAATGCGTGATCAGACATGTCTGATGACAAAGCGGGAAACTAAGAAGGAAGTCATCAACATATCACAAGACGCAAACTGAATAAATATGAAGGGCAAATAAAATGAACTAAATTTAGGGCATCATATAAAATATACTGCATCAATGAAATTACTGAATAATGATAACGTCAGGTATCACAGATTCCGAAAAAAAAATTATTAAAAGATATGCGGTAGAAGTTACGACAACCACCAAACAGTTCTGATTTTGCTTGTCTTCGATGAACAACACTAAAGTCCTAATACTAGTAAAACGCGGTCAACCAAAATCACTACAGCGTCCAAATTGAAATCAAATCATTCAAATCTTCATGATAGAAGGTTGCTAACTCATCAATCAATAGGTACATTCTCTGACATCGAGTCAAAAAAACAAAGGCGCCCAAGAAATTCAAAACTCATGATCGAAAGTGACATCAATCTAAATATGCAATGTCTCATTACTGCTCTAGATTCCTCAAAATATACTGAAATTTAGAGGAAACAGCTAATGAAATCAAGGAAATGTAGCAGAATCTTGAAAATGTCAAGGAGGTAAAGACGCCCTTTTAGTAAACCATATCTATTGGATTGTCTTTGAGTTCGAATGAGATTCCTCTTTCGGCTGATCTTAATTTCCAAGAAACAACCTGAGAGCTCGCTGAGAGCTCCCGTTTTGTGAGTTTTGTTTATACTCTACCCGTTGGTACAACTCTACCTGTCAACAGCATTTCAATACCCTAAAATTTTATTCTACCCGTTGCTTACTCAAGAGCATCACGGCGATCGTTCTCAAGTTTTCCGTGCGGAACTGCTTCAACTGATGGCACTTTTTTCAAGGTTTCTGCTTTCCATTAACACAGTCAAGCTTCATTTTTATCTTTCACACTTTCCTTACGCAAATACCATTTGCTTCCACGCAAAAATTCATTTTCTAAGTGCTTTAAAAATTCTGTACCCAAGTTGCTTGCGGAATTTTTGGACTGGTGCTCCAATGAGCTGGATGAAAGGAAAGGTGTTTTTCAAACTACTGAAAGAGCATTAATGACACCTTCTGAAATAAAAATTCACAAACAATTACACAATTACTAATAACCGCTGACACAAAAGCTCTTGTTTTGGGCTATGTCAACAACGGCTTGTCCTACGCGTTAACACTTCATCGCCTTCAAAAACATTTTGAGAATCAAAAGACAATTCTAAATGCTTTCCTTGGAAAACAAAACAGATTCAAATTGCCCAATTTAACCCATGCTGAGAATTACACACAACTCTCTTTTTCCTTCTGATAATAAGGCATACTTAACAGCAACTATGATTTCGTCATGATTTTCATTCAACTACAAACTTGAAAAATGAGCTAGCGAAACTGCCTAATACCGTTTGACTTGAGTAGAAAAGAATTGCGTTTGAAAGGGATTTGCAGTAAAAACCATCTCTACAGACACTGTCTAACTGAATTCCGGATCACTCCAAAGCAGTTCGGAAACTAAACACCAGTCGCCAAAGAGTTCTATCAGAACACGCACAATTGTCCTGGAAATTTTCTTCTCCAACTGTACAAAGTCACACATTAACCTCAATTGGATGGAAAAGTAACCAATCTAAACAGTTTACTAGAGGCTCTAGCAGGAATTCAGCAGTTGAAGGCGGGCAATTCCCGGTTACACTTTGCCCAAACAATGAAATTTGCATAATCCTACATAAATGTACTGTTTTTCAGGCCCTTCAAACAAGCAATCGCCGGGAGCACATAAAAGATTTTGACTATGTTTCAACTTTTTTTAGAAACCATTACGTTTAAAGATGCACTTCCAAAACGGCTTCCTGTTGCAAAAATTGCGGCAGAAAAGACCATTTTCTGTGGCAGGACAGTTTTGCTATGTACTCCCTTCAAAACGTTTAATATGAAACATTTAAACTTACAAGGAACATGGCAGGTAGATGTTGTTCCTCGGCAACTCTAAAACGATGAGAAAATTTTGGATATTTATGCTTATTTGGCCAGTAGTAGCTGCCAGTGCTTGTTGCTCAGGTCTACTGGAACCAATCTGATTTAAGGCACGAATGCCATTGGAAAGACGCCAATTAGTGGTTAATAATTGACAAAAGAAATCATTTGTGCAACACTAAAAATTCAAAGAAGAACCGTAAAGTGGAAAACACATTCAGAATAATTGACTTGTTGCTGTTCCAATTGTGAATATGTCACCTGTTGATTCAAAGACATTGAATCTGCCTCTGTGAGTTGTTTGACAATCTCAATCATATATATTTCCCAGAAATTGAGAACAATGTGTCGATCATGCTCGGATGTGTCTACATATATCGTATACACTACAAACAAATAGTTAAAGAGCCAAACAAAAGCACCATGGGGAAATAATATCCAACATGATAGGATCTGCACCGGAAAAATTGACTAAATCTCTGATGATTGCAGTCCAGTACATACCATTTAAACGAATATTTGTCTCCGATTGACTGAAAACTGAAAACCTAGGCATAGCGTCATCCCAGAGCAATGTGCAAAAACATTCTTGATATTTTAGAAAATAAAACTAAGTTCGTCCGCGCTTTTTATGTAATCGGTTTTTATTGGAAAGACAACATCACACTTCAAGCCAACAGATGATTTGCCGAAAAACAACTTCACCGGGTTCAACAATTAGCTTTCAAAAAATCAACAATTAAGGAAAAAAAAGAAACCTTCATGAAGATCTGACGAAATGGTATGTCACAAAAAATAAATCACAGATCAATCAGATGGCAAAACATCGTTCGTTTCTCATCACTCAGTCTTTACTGAGAGCAAACATGGCAAAAAAGCCATATCGCTGATGCATAAAGTGTGTTTCAGACTCAGTTCTTAAGTTCTGATATTCTGAAAAGTTCAGACCTGCTACGCCCTCAAATGCAAAGAACGCATCATTTACTTGGATGATCTCTAGGTTTCCACAAAATCGACTCGAAAATTCGCAATGAAATACCGCAAGGAACGGGAGATGTTTTGTTTATAGAAGGTGACAACCCGTACAATTGGAATTCAAGTATTCCCGATTTTCTAAATTCCATAGATCATAAAGACAGATTGCAGACAGACAACGCTCTACTTATGAACCAAATGTACTTGGTTTAGCATGGAACGCTAAGTAAGATTAATATTTGATTAAGAGTAAACTACTACAAAAAGTACAGGTAACATTCAACGTAACTCAAGGAATGTCACCCAAAGTGGCCGCGTCTTTCCTTGACCACCTTGTGTTCATGGTGCGATTTACCATTCAACTGCGAAAGGTCTTACAAGGCACCTGGAGGCTTGGTCCGAATTGGGACAAGTCGCTTTTAGTCGTTAACATCCCGGACTCCAAATCTCTAGAAGTTACTTTCTAAACATAGCTGTTAGCTCAATTGAGTTTCATACATTTACTTAGGCTTCCAAATACGCTCTATCAGCCGTCTCGTGTTTCCGAAATGGGCACTTGGATCAATCATTCTCCGTATGTTTGTTTTTCGTTCTCGCGTAGCGCCCACCAAGTTGATGACCCTCCTGGGTTTAGAACTGCCAGCTGGTGCATACCAAGCTCCTTTAGCCCTTTGCAAAGGAAAAACGAGAAGTAGAGTTTTCAGATTGCGTTTTCCGTCTGACTGCACTACATTCCTGTACTGGCTGAGAAGACGTGAAATACGCCGTAGAATATTTGAGACAAATCGAATAGTCAAATTTCTTGATGTCTCCCCCGTTTTCAATTTGATCTACGCTTCATCTGCAGCTTACACCACAGAAGCCGGAACTCGAAGATATAATGTTGAGCAAAGGAAATCAAATCAAAATCTAGATGGACCTCAGGACCGTCACTCTTGAGCCAACAAGGTCTGAGGGGCCCAAAGAAAGAGGAAGCTTCGCAGACCCAACAATTGAGATTGGTTTTGCTCACCTCAGTAATCCCAACTGTATCAAGAATATTCGACGCGATTAGAATCAGCAGTTTGAACAAAATGTTCATGTGACAGCAGTCCGAACTCTTTTTGCGGAAAAAAGCAGGAAATGCATGGCAGATATGATGTTTGCGAATTTCTCTAAATCCCATATGCTTCTTATTCGTATTATTGAAGGAGAAGATTTCAACCCAGAGTTTATAGCGTTGCAGAAAAGAGTTGAGCTCTCTGCTTCTATTGAATTGAGAGCACTATCTCCTTTCGAAGACAAAAAAAGTGACCTAAGAACACGTGCTCCCTTGTCAAAAGCAGGTTTTTTTGACCTCTCATAATACACTAACTTTGGACGGCAAAAAAGCTGCAGTTAGGTTGCTTATAACTAATACTACATACACAAGAAAATACGCGCTCTCTTGGAGTTTCATTCGATGCTTCACTGCAGAGCAATTGTTGAACAAACAATACACCACTGTTTTCGATGCCATAGAAAGATGCAATGTGTCAGCTTCCCTCATATGGCGGATTTACTTTTTGAAGTTTTATTTCGTCTTCGAAACAACGGTTCTCGATTTTATAGGACCTTTTCCTGCTAAAAACAATGGCAAGTTATTTTGCCGATATGTTTTGGTCTTCACTGGTTTCATGGTAGGGCGATACATATTGAAGTGTCGAACGATCTATTAGAATACTCTTCAATCAACTGCATCGGGCGTTTTATCAACCACAGAGAAAAACGCAGTGAAGAATTCTTTTCAGTCTGCAGCAAGTCATTTTTTGGATCAAGCAACGCTTTGCAGTCTAGCATTGCATACTTAAAGGAATCAAATATAATTGCAGCTAGGAATTTGGAGGTAGATTGCAAATTAATCTCCCAGCTGCTCCCCGGTTCAATATGAAAACAATTGGTACTAAATTTCCAGCTCTCACTTTATAAGGTCATTGATTCGACAACTTTAACTGACGAATTTCTGTAGGCAGTTTCTTTTGAAATAGAGGCAAGCGTAAACTCCAGTCCTCTCGCAAATGTTGCGTATGATATAAAACACTCAATAATTCCTTTTTAATTGAAATACTTTTTTTGCAAAAGATACATTTCCAGTTTTTAAATCTGCTCAGGTAGATCTCCCATTGCTAAAAACTGGTAAAATACGTAAAATCTGCAGTTATTTTGATAAAAAGAATGTAAATTTTTCTCAATGCGGCATAAAAAAATTTTGAGGAAAAAAAATTTTTTTCACTGCTAATAACCGCACTTCTTAAAAATTTTTTCGCAAGAGTTATTAACAAAATAATGCAAGAGTTGTGCTCAATGCAGTGGAAAAATTTAAACATTTTAATTGGGTCTCATTTTCTTGAAATATGTAGAAAAATTGTATAAAAGTTAGAATAAGTTTCACGCATGATAGTTAAGATTGTGAGTACTCTGTTTATAAATTGGTTTGATGTCGATGTTATGGTGTCTCATCAGATTAAGCTGCGTCGTTTTTCGTGGGGAACTTGCATAATCTGTTTTCTAGCGTCGTCAATGTTATGGTTTTTACAAAACATTGAACCGGGTGGGGTTAAATCTCAAACCTGCAAAATTTGTCAGGCTACGCTTTTATATGTTTGTGAGCATTTGTTTTATAAAGTCAAAAGCTTCGTATATTTATATATATGCGAAAGTATTTTAGATTGATGGTACATTGTTTGGGGGCTGCATTGAAACTATGCCTGTAAACGCAAACCAATTGTGAAAATAGGTGTTTCAAAAATAAGTCCTCACAATTGTGAATTTTCGATGCGTTCTCTAGTGACTTCAAACGTTCTGCTGAGTTTCTGAATAAAAGTGCGGCTAGGTTGAATGAATCTATGCTTTTTGTTCAATTTAAAATAATTTCCCTGAAAATTAGCAGCGCACAACTTATTTGGAAAGTTTGTGGAAGCATAAAATTTTGCATTTGGATTTGTTTATTTTCGATAACTGCAAACTAAGATGCTATTATTCTCTGTTTGTTTATGGATATTGGATAAGATGAATAATTTATCCCCGCCAAATTCACCAAAATATAACTATTTTGATGGTTTTAGACTAAACGTCTGTAATATCACTCCCCAAAATCGATTTATGAAACGATTCAAAATGTCTTGTAGAGAGTAGAAAATGACTAAAATAACACAGTGGAGCTCATATGTCTACCCGGGCCAAGGTTGTCGGTTTTAAGCAATAATTGATCTTACATAAATTTGTCTTTTCTAAGCGTGGATCTTACATAGCTTTGCGGTTTTTAAGAGTAGATGATACAGAGAAAACTATTTTTAGCGTTGATAATTGAACATTTTAGCGGATAATTTGACATTGCGCTGGCATAAATTCAAGACTAAAATCTTAGCTGTGTTGATCTTACAAAAGTTAGCGGTTAATTAAGGGTTGATCTTACAAACGTTCTACACTTAAATGTGCTGTTTTTGAGGTTGCCGTTAGCCAATTGTTGGGTTCCATAGCCAGTTGTTTAGTCTCATCATCTATTGCAAGTTTTATTCGGGAAAAAATAGGGTTTGGTCCAAAATTTTTTATTTGAAATTTTTGATTGAAGTCTTTGTTTGGACTGTGATGTGTGCCAGGTTATGAGTGCAAGAATGCAAGAGTGGAAGATCGAGAAGCAAGAATACCTTTGGTTGGATTTTAAAGTTAATTACCTTTTTACATATCGTCTTTTTAACGTCAAATGTCTGCATTAGAAATGAGGAAAGGAGATGTGAGGAATTGGTTGCGCCATTGTTCATGGTGGCATTGGTACCAAATTTGGAAATTAATGTTTTTCTGCTAAAAATTCAGACTGGCTTTAATCTAAGATCAACGCATTCCCCATGATTCAGCTGATTTGCCACCTAGGACAATAGTTTAAGAGTACAATTCATGAAGAATACAATTTTTAAGAAGCATTAGGTATGGTGGTACAGTGGTAGAAGAGGCTATAAGGATGCAAGTGGTCAGTGGTTTGATGTGGGAGATCATTGTAAGCCAAACTTTTTGTTGCATTCATTACCAAGGAAGATACGTAATGCTCAAGTTTTTTTTGAAAAATTTTTGAATTCTTGCAATCTGCGTGGTCTCCATTATCAAATAATCCTGGTTTATATTGATCTAAAATTTAAATGTTTGCTGATTATTTCTTATTGCCAATCTTAATGTTTTCTCCTGTAGCAGTGCTACATACAATACAAAACTCAATCATTTTTAGTGCTATCTGATGCTATCCTAATGTGCTATTGCTGTAGTCTATGTCGACATAGTGAATCAACCAATCACATTATGCCAGCCGGCAAAAAGTATAAACCACCACTATAAAAAGCAGTGAATTTGTAGTTGAAGCACTTTTTCCAACTCTGCGAGGATTCAATCCACTGGCTGGCGATTCAAGCCCAGCAGCAGAGGAATAGCCGCAAACAACAACAAGCTCAGCTGAACGCGGCGGCTAAATGCTTAGCGATATAGCTCGAGCAGTAAGAGCTAACGCTTAGCTTATTTCCTCACATTAGTAGTACACACAATTATGCGCTATAATAGATAGTGATGACTGTAACTAAGTACGTATTTCCAATTCAACATCTCATTATTCACACACATATTTCTTACTCTAAAAACTGGTGCGACGAGGAATAAAGAACGTCGGTTGCTCACACATTTAGGGACCTGGTGGACTTTTTGTGGCTAGTTTTCCAAACCAAAAACCCAGAGGTCACACAGGTTCTATGGTAGGGCCACATACCGCGCTATCCCAGTACCTGTGTGAGATGTTCTAAGATTCTGAACGTCTCAATTACGACCGACTAAAAGAGACGGGTTCTCCCCACAAAAGAACAGTCCACTGATTTAGTAACTTTGAGCACCGGTTCTTTGCTTCTCAGACCCAAATTTTGACACTGTAGGTTGGTTTTTTAAGCGCACACGTGAGTACATAATTGTGTATCATAAAAAGACGTCTTTTGTATCCCCCCCGCACAAAATTAGACAAGACCGGTCACATTAATGTTACCTTTAGACTAAATAATTGTGTTCAACTTAACCAAATCTTTCATACTGTTAGCATAACGAACGGTACTATCCCCCCTAGTCCTATATACGAAATCATACACCCATATTCATTAACCTAGCTCTCATTTATTGTCCATAACTTAACCTTAGCGTGTCTTATACATCTTAACTTTTGATTTATCATCTAATTGTTGAACTTATCATTCTCCAAACCCATAATACTGCAAAAACAAATTGACCCACATGCAAATAAGCTTAGTTTAACGTTGTTCTACTTCATTATACATGCATAGTGTATCTATTAGTGTCTCTAAAAGTTATTAACTCACTCTGATAGCCACAAATAACATTGTATTGTCAACCAAACGCTCCAGCAATCACCATAACGCCTCAATTTAACCCCTAAATTTTCAAAAATTTATGTTTTCGAGTTAAACAAAGTTGGTTTTATCAGGTTTTTAGCCCAAATTTTCCTATTTTTTGCCAAAATTAACAGGAATTAGTGAGAATTCATCCAAAAATCAGCCAATTATACACGATTTTTCACGAGAATTGTCCGGAATAAAGTGAAAACTTTTAAATTTCATCAGATTTTTGAAGAATTTAGCCCTGTTTGGTGTAGAAATTGTGTGTTTTTGCCTAAATTCGACACAGTTTTGAGTAAATAATTGAATTTTGGTGCCAAATTTAACTAAAATTCACCTAAAAAAGCCCAGATTATTCTCCAAAATTGTAAATTTAAGCCCACAAAGTCCTAAAATTCCCAAATTTAGGCAAAAATCTTTCAATTTTTATCTAAAAATTGCCCAAAATTAGGCCCAAAGAGCCCAAAATTTCCTAAATTTACCCATTTTTGACCAAAACATTTGAATTTTTACCCAAAATTCATGCAAATTTATCGGTTTTAATCCAAAAATTAACTAGAAATTGACTATATTTCGTAAGTTTTAAACACAATTTTTGCTTTTAAACACAACGTTGAAATAATTACAACCGGAAACTATTAGATTTGACCCAAATTATTGACATATTAGCCCAAATTTGTCAAAAAAATTGTCAAATTCAGCCAAAATTTTCCCAATTTTGCCCTGTTTCATTAAGAAAACACCCGTTTTTGGTAAAATATTGTCAAAATTTGCCAAAATTTTTCAAAATTTCGCCTATATTGATCCGGTATTTCATCAAAATTGACACAAATTTATCACTCTTTGCCCAAAATTGACCCAAAATTCACCCAGGTAATCCAAAAATTGCCCGGAACTTGTAAAAAATTACCCAAATTGAAACACAAAAAAGAAAAATATCTCATTTTGAATACAAATTAGCGGAACAAATCCCAAAATTGGTCTCAAAATTCCAAATAATTTCATGAAATTTGCCGATAATCCTGAAGTATGAGTAAATATTCGAACACAGAGACAAGAAATAGCTTTTGAAGACTATTAACGCCAGTTTTAAGTTAATATACTAATAGAAATATAGCGTTTTGTCCAAAATTAACCACCAAAACGGCAAACTTAACGGAAATAACACGATCTTTTCGTGCAACCTTTCTAAGTAAACGTTCCCCTTACTGGTATTTTGTGATATTTAAGTTTCTCCTTCGTTTTTCTGAGCCATATATTCGATTGTACTTGTTGGGTTACGTATAATTCTGCATACAAATTCACTTCAACAAATTTAAATTTCCAGTTTTTGCAAAAAGTTTATGGAATACCTAATAGGAGACAAACAAATAAGTATTAAGGATAACTCAGCAGACTGTCGAGTGCTCAAATACGTCACCGACGTTGAACAATCATACGTGACAATAGTCTACCGTATCAAAAGAACAAAAACTGTCGGACAAGTAACCATATTTAAAACTGAAAATACCTCCTTAGATTATTTGTTCAACAAACTTAATAAACGTGGCTCAATCATCGATTTACAATGTATGTACGCTCAACCACAAGCTTCCAATAAATGAGTGGAAACAGCCAAAATCTGAAACTAGTTCCCTTGCCAGATAATAAGCTCTATAAGTTTGAAAACATTTGCATGTTCTCACCCACATTACCCAAATTTATTAAAGAAATAATCCAAAAAGAAAGAGTTTATTGTGTTCTAATAAGGAAGTCTGATAGCGATAATCAAATCATTTCCTATCGAGTCAGAGTATATAGACCAATACTAACAACAGCCTTCTCTGAAAGCAATCAAAAACCAAAATTTAGTCACGAAGGAAAATATTTCTGGATAGAATATCGGCTAACAGAAGATGGTTGCTATCAACGAATGAACAAATGCCTATAATTATTTAATATCAAATATTTTTGTATAAAATAAATTGAAAAACAAAACAAAAACTTTTCTTTCTTTTTATTGTCTTATAACCTAGCTTATGGATATTAGTACAGAGCACCTAAATGTAACCATTTTGTACGACGATAAAGTTGCAAAAGTTAAAAAGTACACATTAAATAACGATAAACAATCTCTGATTATTTATTATAAGTTTGTTAACGATCCGCGCCTACACTGTTTTATAACATATGCAAGTTCTAATCCTGATTTTTATAAAACTTTGAAAGCTTTGCACACGCCCAATAGTTATATTGAACTCTAGTTCACTAAAACTTAACTTAATTTTGTAACTAATACTGTCTAAAATTACACATTTTTTAGAGCAAAAGTTGAATTCAATGAATATTGACGCTAACTTCTTGAATATTATTATCAAACTTGGTCATAATACAGGCAAAGTTACTAGTTATAAATTAGATAAGAAAAAGCAATATATGTACATTTTCATTAATTTTGATAACATTCCAGGACTAGCTTGTTACATAACACATGCGGAAAACAACCCAAAGTTTAACCAAATTTTAGACGCACTTCGTACCCCAAATAGTGTTTTTGAGATAGGACCATTTGTTTAAGCAAATTGTCTGAATATTTTCTAAATTCTATAAAAAATTGTTTGACCTTTTCATAGCTTCAAATTCTTTTGATTAGACTTTTATATTGCCTCTTTCGTTTATAGTATCTCTTTCATATAAAAACTTAGTAATAATTCAACAAAAACCCTAAAACAAAAATGGCTAACATCGTAGCATACCCAGACATATCTCAGGAAAAATTTACAGGCTTAGACCCAAGTGAGGACGTAGCAGATTTTCTAAGTCTAATAGAGAGAAAAATAGAGTTTTCTTTAGGAATTAGACCAGGACAAGGAGATGCACAAAATGCATATGACGCACGTAGAAAAGCATTATTTGGCTCAGTTTTAAGAGGACCAGCAGCCCAATGGTTCGATTCTTTGCCCGCAGCGGAACCATGGGATGATGTTAGGACAGATTTCCTAAATAGATTCACAGACGAGAAAGACAAGTATAGAAAACGAATTGAGGTAGAAAACATTCGTAGACAACCAGATGAGTTAATCAAAAGTTACGTACACAGACTAACAAAAGCAGTGGAAAAAGGATGGCCAGACCCATTCACAGATGGTCAAAGGCAAACTAAGTGTATGGAATTTTTTGTAAGAGGACTAACTCCTCCAGCACTTAAACAAAAAGCGCATCAATATTTGATAGAAACACCTAACGCAACATGGGAACAACTTAGAAATCAAGTTAGCACTAAAGACTTAAGTTTTGCAGTAAGTAGTGATTTCACAGGCACAGCATCTAGCAGCATAGACAACAAAATGGAGATAGATGGTATGAAAGACCAGCTCCAGGAATTAGCAAGTTTAATGAAAAACAACAGAATTAGCGCAGCCTACAACCCAAACGAGCCTAGAAATAAACAAAATCACACACGATTTTGTAAATTTTGCAGAAAGTCAGGTCACACAATAGCATATTGCTATGCAAATAGAGACTTTAAAGAACAAAACAGACAGCAACCACAGCAAAGAGATAAGTTCAGAGATAACTATCAAAGCTATAGAGGACGTCGTCCAAGAGAAGATAGTTATGATAGAAATCAGAACAGCTACAGACAGGACACTAGACCACGTAACAGTTGCTACAACCAAGATAACCGCAGACAATACTCTCCTCATCCTAGATCTGAGAACAATAACTTCAGAAATCGCTCACAAAGCTTTGAGAATCGAGATCGACGCTATAATAGCAGATCCAACGATCGTAGACCCCAGGACTATAGGAACTATTCCAGGGAACGACAATATGATCGAAACGATTCCCGAACAAGGTATCGTGAGTCAAGCAGTCCAAGACAGGATTATAGAAGAAGTAACAGTTCTAATCAGAATTCTAGGGATAACAGTAGAGACCGTAACTCAAACAGAGTTCAATTCAGAGAAAATAAAGTTAATGGATTCTTTGTGGACAATCAACAAGATGAAATTAATTTAAACTAGACGAGTCTCCGTACAAAAATAAAAAGACAAACATTTTTATTAACTTGTACATTCACGCCGTCGGAGACAGTAATAAACATAACGGTTTCGAATCGCAGTTTCTAGTTGACACAGGAGCAACGTGTTCCTTAATAAACTTTGATTTTCTACAAGAACTTAAGTCACTGATTGATGTTAAACTAATTGAGTCAAAACAGAAAACAATTGCAGTCAACGGTGAACGATTAAAATTGTTAGGCTACATTTATGTCCCCATTTCATTTGACATTGAAGGCAAATATTACACAGATCTCAAAACATGGGTTTCAGAGAAAAACGGTTGCGAATTAAACATCCTAGGAATGGACTTTTTGAATTTTGCAACAAAATCAATCGAGTTCACAACTCCAAAGATGAACTTAAAAATTTATCCAAACGTCTCAATCACGCTCTCAAAATATCAAACAAAAAGTTATCCTTTTGTAAGTAAATTTGAAAAAGTTGTACTTAACAGACCTTTCGAACTAGCACCGAAATCTAGCAGAGTACTAACAATTACACCATCAAACCAATTTTTCAAACAAGGAACATCATTTAAAATTGACAATCGACTCCAGGACAAAGGTATTTACACATACAACGTCTATTGTGTAAGAAAAGAAAAAGAGTTGCCAATAATGCTAAATAACCCTGGTGATCGTAAAGTAACAATAGATAAAGGTTCAATAGGATACACTTTGGAAGAAATTTGTAAAAAAACACAAAAGTACACACTGATTGATAACGTCGCGTTCTTAGATGTCTTAGCAGAAACTGAAACAGATTTCAATCACATCTTTCATGTGACTGAAAAAGTTGAAAACCCAATTCAGACTTTAGAAAATCCGAAATTAGACAAAACAGATATTAGACAAAAGTTGAAAAAAGCTCAGAAAAAGGTTCAAGAAAAAGAATTTGCAGACCACAATGAATTAGAAACAGATTTTAGTCAAGATCTAAAAGACTTAAAACCAAAAGCAACAATAGAAGGTGAAATTCGACCACAACAAATACCACCAGAAAAACTGGAAATGTTTAGTAAATCAGACCGTGAGTTTCTCAAAAAATTTGACTTCAGTCAATCTGACATTAATGATGCACAATTACTAGATCTCATGAAACTTCTTGCCAGAGACAAGGACGTCTACTCTCAGCACAAGTATGACGTTGGCAAAATAAAGCAAAAATTTCACGTAAAACTTCTACCAAATTCAACCTTGACTAAGCAGAGACCATCACGAGTGCCATTGCACCATCAGCAAAAACTTGAAATTTTGCTAGATCAGCTCTGTAAAGCAGGAATAATTCGAGAAATGGGCGACGACACCGAAATGGGATCGTCATTTATTAATCCCGTTATCATCCTTCCAAAGGGAAACATAGTGAAACTAGTAATAGACGCTAGGTATCTAAACTCAATAACAGACCTAAGTAAGTATTCATGGCCTCTAGAGCCAATAGGTTCTTTATTGACTAGACTAAACGGAAACTACTTCACTACAAGTGATTTATGTTCTGCATATAATCAAGTCCCTCTAACGGAGGAAACACAACAATTGACGAATTTCGTAATAGCTTCAAAACAATACACGTTTCAACGTGGTTTTTACGGACTTTGCGGACTACCAAACTTTTTCAGTAGGATAATGACAATCCACTTTGCACATTTAATAAAATCTAGACAAGCCGTAACTTATATTGATTACACAATCATGCAAGCTCAGACAGCTGAAGAGATGTACTCAATAATAAAAAAGTACCACCTCTTGCTACGCAAAGCAGGACTGAAAGCTCAGCCTGAGAAAACGAAATTCTTTTTGCGCAAAGTACAATTCTTAGGACATGTAGTAGGAAAAGACGGAATTCAACCAGTAAAAAAAAGGGTTGAAG
>NC_134476.1:40356183-40459436 GCF_964194025.1 Convolutriloba macropyga
GGATCGATACCAAGAAAGACTTTGCAACTATACTGAGGTTTCACAACTGTAAATTATAGATGCCGCCCAACTTTTATGGGCAAGATACAGGACCGATTCTCTTTTCGTTATAAGTAAGACTAAGAATGGACACCATATGAGAGGTCATGCAATGCAGATTTCCAGCCCTTTATGCTTGATTGTTTGACGCTACTCCTAAAAAAAATAAACAGCATAGACTAAAACAACTGAAACAAAGTCGACTGCTATTGTTGTTGTAGTAGTTTTTACAGAAGGTGCTGAGGGGTTTTATCCGTCATCGGTTTAGATAATTGCCCAGCTGTCTGCACAAGTGGCAGTAACAAGCAATCTGCTAGGTTCATTTGTCAGTTCCGTTGAATATTCTTTCCTAGAATCTCCACATGGCATCTAGGATTCCAGACTTGAGTCCAGTCTTTTCGTTCAACTTATATGGGACCCTAACCAATTAACCAGGCGACATTCAAAAGACACATGATTTGTGTCCGGCTGATCTCTGGGTCGAATATGTTTTTGGATCCGTCCGATTTCTTTAAACATTATGCGTCGGAATGATGTTGGAGGTTACACTGCGGGACGAAAGAAGCAGCAAATCGGATATTTGTAAGAACGGTGGAAGAGGGAGTATGTTGAGATTGTGAAGTTGCCTCTCATAGGTCACATTTCGTCTCCGTGTTCCATTTCACCATTTTTCTGTGGAACCTTTCAAGTTTTTGCAGACCGCCTCTGTTCAAGCCAAAGGAGTACATGCCGTAGGTCCAGTAAAGGGCAAATTTCACGTGGTTACTATTGAGGTGAGAAATGTTCCCGCCTACCATGTACATACACTAATCGCTTTTGCAAGTTATTGTTGAGGATTTCGTCTAAAAGACTCCTCCCCGCGATCGTCCACGCATCAGATTGATGTTTGTCGGTCCATGCAGTTGATGCAGCCGTACAGGATCCACCAATTAGACGGTGGACTCGTTGTACGTGGCCGGAAAAAACACAAATGAAGTATTCTAGGAGAGCCTTCTTCAGCCCCACTGGTTCTGCAAAAAAAGCTAGAACGAGCAAACTGGGGGCATGTGGAAAACTGGTACTTGTCTTCTCGAGTTTTCTTTTCTTGCACAAGCTTCACCCAATTCAGAACCAGTAAAACTTGGGTTGATGACTCACTTTGTAACCGGTAGAATAGCTGTTGCAAATCCTCTTGGTAACTTGCTTTCTTTCTACGCAATGTAGTCTTTGGCCAATTATACCTCATGATAATTGCCAAAATCGACACCGCCTTTTGATTTTCGTTTGGATGTGGAAATTCCAAATTAACTAATGGTGTTGTTGTTGTGACTTTTCGGCATCAAGCCGAGGGGATTGCTCCCATAGAAGTTTTGGTCTTGATTCCACTAATTTCTGCAATCGGAGCAATCACAGAAAATGGTCCATGTACACACTACTCTTTCGTTGAAGTTCAACATCAGACGGTCCCACATGAATGACAGAATACGTCTTTTGAGTCCCAAAGGCTGGGAAAAGTCTATCTCTTCAGGCAGATTGTTGGCAACTTTGGCAGTTCGAAAGTAAAAGTTCTCTCTGAATTTCTCGGTTCTCAGTTTTGGAATTTTGAATAAACTGCTTTTAACTCTACCATATTGGTCAAAGTAAACACCAAAGTCACAAGCGTTTTCTAGATTGGACACAGTTTCATTCAAAAACTTCAACTCTTCAATGAAATTGACATCTGGGGACTTGTAGACCATAACCCCGAACTTCGTATTAATAGTTTGTTTTCGTTGACCCATTTAGATAGCCTGCTGAATTTCTTTTGAGCAAATGTGTTAAGACTGCTCCTCATTTTCACTGATAAGGAATTTCATATCAGCAAAATTATAGGGCTTGGCAGTTTCGACTACACTGGGGAGATCGTTGATAAAGTAGAGGAACAGTACTGGCTCTAGAGTGGATCCCTGCTGAACACCACTGGTGACCAGTTGTAAGCTTGATTTGACATCATCCACTTTTGCAAACTGTTGTGGTTCTTGAGATACTTTTCAAGAAATTCAAGCAGTCGACCTCCAATCCATTCTAAGCTAGGTTTTCAGGAATTGTCATGTAGGACTTTGTCAAATGCCTTAGCAAAGTCTGTGTACAGAGCTGTCGTAATACTGTTTGGTTCTTCTATACAGCAAAATTAATTGTGGATGAAAGAGATCAGAATTGTTTCAATAGAGCGCGATGCAAAAAAAAATTTATTCTCTCCGATGTTCAACTGTGTGGTTGGGCGATAATTTGTAACATAAAACCTGCTACCTTTTTGAAGAAAATCATTCCAATTTCACAACAGGACGGAAACTGACTGCATTTGCGGAATACTTTGAAAAGCTCGCAGAGCTAAGCACTGAGGGTCTAACTGAGCTTTGGTAAAAGACAAGTGATTAACTATCTGGACCTCTGCTTTTAATGAAATCCAAAATTGCAGTTCTTTGGAAACATCTAACTCGTTGAAATCTAAATCGACAACCTCGCTATTCTCACCAGAAATGATGTTGTGTGAGACGTGTGAGCGTCGACGACAGATTGAAAGTATTCATTTAGTATTCTCTATTCACCATTAGCTGAGTTTTCTTAGTTTTTTTTTCAATTTCAGCAGTTCAGGGAGGGAACAGGTTGAACTATACAAATTCTTTCCGGAGAAGGGAAAAATTATACATATTGTTTCCGGAGAAGGCGACTGTAAATAAAGTGTCACGCCCCTATTTCGTGCCTCATAGTTACGTGATGTCTTTCCTATAATTATCCATAATAAGTGCTATAATTCAGTTCATATTTAGATAGTTCTCAATGCCTTATATAGCCAGTATTTCCATCTAGGCCTCTAGCCCCTAATTTGTTTATGTTTATTAAAAACAGCCGCAGATTGACAGTTTACTGATAAACATATCAATTGCCTAAAAACCTCAATATTCACCTTTTTGAGTTCCTTGACTATGAAGTCGCATATTTGGTAAATAACTTCATAAGAAACTATGCACTTGAAGTAATTATTCTGATAAAGTAGTTGCTAATACGGAAATTGTATATGTACTTAACGAACATGCCGAACCAAAAGTTGTTCTCGGGAGATTAAGATTTGAACTAGCAAAGTTTTCTTCGCAATGTAGTCTTTGGCCATTTATACCTCATGATCATTGCCAAAATCGACACCGCCTTTTGATTTTTGTTTGGATGTGGAAATTCCAAATTAACTTATGGTCAAAGTAAACACCAAGGTCACAAGCGTTTTCTAGATTGGACTCAGTTTCGTTCAAAAACTTCAATTCTTCAATGACATTGACATCTGGGGACTTTTAGACCATAATCCCCAACTTCCTATTAATAGCTTGTTTTCGTTGACCCATTTAGATAGCCTGATGAGTTTCTTTTGAGCAAAAGTGTTAAGACTACTCATTTTTACTGATGAGGAAATTCATATCAGCAAAATTATAGGGCTTGGCAGTTTCGACTACACTGGGGAGATCGTTGATAAAGTAGAGGAACAGTACTGGCTCTAGAGTGGATCCCTGCTGAACACCACTGGTGACCGGTTATAAGCTTGATTTGACATCATCCACTTTTGCAAACTGTTGTGGTTCTTGAGATAATTTTCAAGAAAGTTTAGCAGTTGACCTCCAATCCATTCTAAGCTAGGTTTTCAAGAAGTGTCATGTGGGGCTTTGTCAAATGCCTTAGCAAAGTCTGTGTACAGAGTAGTCGTAATAGTGTTTGGTTCTTCTATACCGCAAAATTAATTGTGGATGAAAGAGATCAGAATTGTTTCAATAGAGCGCGATGCAAAAAAACCATGCTGAGCAGGAAATACATTTGATAAAAGATGTTTTGTCAGAGAAGCAAACAATATTTTACAATTCTTCTCTCCGATGTTCAACTGTGTGGTTGGCCGATAATTTTTAACATAAAACCAGCTACCTTTCTAACAAAAATCATTCCAATTTCACAACAGGACGGAAACTGACTGCATTTGCGGAATACCTTGAAAAGCTTGCAGAGCTAAGCACTGAGGGTCTAACTGAGTTTTGGTAAAAGACAAAAGATTAACTATCTGGACCTCTGCTTTTAATGAAATCCAAAATTGCAGCTCTTTGGAAACATCTAACTCGTTGAAATCTAAATCGACAACCTCGCTATTCTCAACAGAAATGATGTTGTGTGAGACGTGTGAGCGTCGACGACAGATTGAAAGTATTCATTTAGTATTCTCTATTCACCATTAGCTGAGTTTTCTTAGTTTTTTTTTCAATTTCAGCAGTTCAGGGAGGGAACAGGTTGAACTATACAAATTCTTTCCGGAGAAGGGAAAAATTATACATATTGTTTCCGGAGAAGGCGACTGTAAATAAAGTGTCACGCCCCTATTTCGTGCCTCATAGTTACGTGATGTCTTTCCTATAATTATCAATAATAAGTGCTATAATTCAGTTCATATTTAGATAGTTCTCAAGGCCTTATATAGCCAGTATTTCCATCTAGGCCTGTAGCCCCTAATTTGTTTATGTTTATTAAAAACAGCCAAAGATTGACAGTTTACTGATAAACATATCAATTGCCTAAAAACCTCAATATTCACCTTTTTGAGTTCCTTGACTATGAAGTCGCATATTTGGTAAATAACTTCATAAGAAACTATGTACTTGAAGTAATTATTCTGATAAAGTAGTTGCTAATACGGAAATTGTATATGTACTTAACGAACATGCCGAACCAAAAGTTGTTCTCGGGAGATTAAGATTTGAACTAGCAAAGTTTTCTTCGCAATGTAGTCTTTGGCCATTTATACCTCATGATCATTGCCAAAATCGACACCGCCTTTTGATTTTTGTTTGGATGTGGAAATTCCAAATTAACTTATGGTCAAAGTAAACACCAAGGTCACAAGCTTTTTCTAGATTGGACTCAGTTTCATTCAAAAACTTCAATTCTTCAATGACATTGACATCTGGGGACTTGTAGACCATAATCCCGAACTTCGTATTAATAGTTTCTTTTCGTTGACCCATTTAGATAGCCTGATGAGTTTCTTTTGAGCAAAAGTGTTAAGACTACTCATTTTCACTGATGAGGAATTTCATATCAGCAAAATTATAGGGCTTGGCAGTTTCGACTATACTAGGGAGATCGTTGATAAAGTAGAGGAACAGTACTGGCTCTAGAGTGGATCCCTGCTGAACACCACTGGTGACCGGTTATAAGCTTGATTTGACATCATCCACTTTTGCAAACTGTTGTGGTTCTTGAGATAATTTTCAAGAAAGTTTAGCAGTTGACCTCCAATCCATTCTAAGCTAGGTTTTCAAGAAGTGTCATGTGGGGCTTTGTCAAATGCCTTAGCAAAGTCGGTGTACAGAGTAGTCGTAATAGTGTTTGGTTCTTCTATGCAGCAAAATTAATTGTGGATGAAAGAGATCAGAATTGTTTCAATAGAGCGCGATGCAAAAAAACCATGCTGAGCAGGAAATACATTTGATAAAAGATGTTTTGTCAGAGAAGCAAACAATATTTTACAATTCTTCTCTCCGATGTTCAACTGTGTGGTTGGGTGATAATTTTTAACATAAAACCTGCTACCTTTCTAACAAAAATCATTCCAATTTCACAACAGGACGGAAACTGACTGCATTTGCGGAATACTTTGAAAAGCTTGTAGAGCTAAGCACTGAGGGTCTAACTGAGCTTTGTTAAAAGACAAGTGGTTAACTATCTGGACCTCTGCTTTTAATGAAATCCAAAATTGCAGTTCTTTGGAAACATCTAACTCGCTGAAATCTAAATCGACAACCTCGCTATTCTCACCAGAAATGATGTTGTGTGAGACGTGTGAGCGTCGACGACAGATTGAAAGTATTCATTTAGTATTCTCTATTCACCATTAGCTGAGTTTTCTTAGTTTTTTTTCAATTTCAGCAGTTCAGGGAGGGAACAGGTTGAACTATACAAATTCTTTCCGGAGAAGGGAAAAATTATACATATTGTTTCCGGAGAAAGCGACACTAAATAAAGTGTCACGCCCCTATTTCGTGCCTCATAGTTAGGTGATGTCTTTCCTATAAATATCCATAATAAGTGCTAAAATTCAGTTCATATTTAGATAGTTCTCAATGCCTTATATAGCCAGTATTTCCATCTAGGCCTGTAGCCCCTAATTTGTTTATGTTTATTAAAAACAGCCGCAGATTGACAGTTTACTGATAAACATATCAATTGCCTAAAAACCTCAATATTCACCTTTTTGAGTTCCTTGACTATGAAGTTGCATATTTGGTAAATAACTTCATAAGAAACTATGCACTTGAAGTAATTATTCTGATAAAGTAGTTGCTAATACGGAAATTGTATATGTACTTAACGAACATGCCGAACCAAAAGTTGTTCTCGGGAGATTAAGATTTGAACTAGCAAAGTTTTCTTCGCAATGTAGTCTTTGGCCATTTATACCTCATGATCATTGCCAAAATCGACACCGCCTTTTGATTTTTGTTTGGATGTGGAAATTCCAAACTAACTTATGGTCAAAGTAAACACCAAGGTCACAAGCTTTTTCTAGATTGGACTCAGTTTCAATCAAAAACTTCAATTCTTCAATGACATTGACATCTGGGGACTTGTAGACCATAATCCCGAACTTCGTATTAATAGTTTCTTTTCGTTGACCCATTTAGATAGCCTGATGAGTTTCTTTTGAGCAAAAGTGTTAAGACTACTCATTTTCACTGATGAGGAATTTCATATCAGCAAAATTATAGGGCTTGGCAGTTTCGACTATACTAGGGAGATCGTTGATAAAGTAGAGGAACAGTACTGGCTCTAGAGTGGATCCCTGCTGAACACCACTGGTGACCGGTTATAAGCTTGATTTGACATTATCCACTTTTGCAAACTGTTGTGGTTCTTGAGATAATTTTCAAGAAAGTTTAGCAGTTGACCTCCAATCCATTCTAAGCTAGGTTCTCAAGAAGTGTCATGTGGGGCTTTGTCAAATGCCTTAGCAAAGTCTGTGTACAGAGTAGTCGTAATAGTGTTTGGTTCTTCTATACAGCAAAATTAATTGTGGATGAAAGAGATCAGAATTGTTTCAATAGAGCGCGATGCAAAAAAAATCATGCTGAGCAGGAAATACATTTGATAAAAGATGTTTTGTCAGAGAAGCAAACAATATTTTACAATTCTTCTCTCCGATGTTCAACTGTGTGGTTGGGTGATAATTTTTAACATAAAACCTGATACCTTTCTAACAAAAATCATTCCAATTTCACAACAGGACGGAAACTGACTGCAATTTGCGAAATACTTTGAAAAGCTTGCAGAGCTAAGCACTGAGGGTCTAACTGAGCTTTGTTAAAAGACAAGTGATTAACTATCTGGACCTCTGCTTTTAATGAAATCCAAAATTGCAGTTCTTTGGAAACATCTAACTCGCTGAAATCTAAATCGACAACCTCGCTATTCTCACCAGAAATGATGTTGTGTGAGACGTGTGAGCGTCGACGACAGATTGAAAGTATTCATTTAGTATTCTCTATTCACCACTAGCTGAGTTTTCTTAGTTTTTTTCAATTTCAGCAGTTCAGGGAGGGAACAGGTTGAACTATACAAATTCTTTCCGGAGAAGGGAAAAATTATACATATTGTTTCCGGAGAAGGCGACTGTAAATAAAGTGTCACGCCCCTATTTCGTGCCTCATAGTTACGTGATGTCTTTCCTATGAATATCCATAATAAGTGCTAAAATTCAGTTCAAGTTTAGATAGTTCTCAATGCCTTATATAGCCAGTATTTCCATCTAGGCCTGTAGCCCCTAATTTGTTTATGTTTATTAAAAACAGCCGCAGATTGACAGTTTACTGATAAACATAACAAATGCCTAAAAGCCTCAATATTTACCTTTTTGAGTTCCTTGACTATGAAGTCGCATCTTTTTTTAAAAACTTCATGAGAAACTATATTACTTGAAGTAATTATTCTGATAAAGTAGTTGCTAATACGGAAATTGTATATGTACTTAACGAACATGCCGAACCAAAAGTTATTCTCGGGAGATTAAGATTTGAACTAGCAAAGTTTTCTTCGCAATGTAGTCTTTGGCCATTTATACCTCATGATCATTGCCAAAATCGACAACGCCTTTTGATTTTTGTTTGGATGTGGAAATTCCAAATTAACTTATGGTCAAAGTAAACACCAAGGTCACAAGCGTTTTCTAGATTGGACTCAGTTTCATTCAAAAACTTCAATTCTTCAATGACATTGACATCTGGGGACTTGTAGACCATAATCCCGAACTTCGTATTAATAGTTTGTTTTCGTTGACCCATTTAGATAGCCTGATGAGTTTCTTTTGAGCAAAAGTGTTAAGACTACTCATTTTCACTGATGAGGAATTTCATATCAGCAAAATTATAGGGCTTGGCAGTTTCGACTATACTGGGGAGATCGTTGATAAAGTAGAGGAACAGTACTGGCTCTAGAGTGGATCCCTGCTGAACACCACTGGTGACCGGTTATAAGCCTGATTTGACATCATCCACTTTTGCAAACTGTTGTGGTTCTTGAGATAATTTTCAAGAAAGTTTGGCAGTTGACCTCCAATCCATTCTAAGCTAGGTCTTCAAGAAGTGTCATGTGGGGCTTTGTCAAATGCCTTAGCAAAGTCTGTGTACAGAGTAGTCGTAATAGTGTTTGGTTCTTCTATACAGCAAAATTAATTTTGGATGAAAGAGATCAGAATTGTTTCAATAGAGCGCGATGCAAAAAAACCATGCTGAGCAGGAAATACATTTGATAAAAGATGTTTTGTCAGAGAAGCAAACAATATTTTACAATTTTTCTCTCCGATGTTCAACTGTGTGGTTGTGTGATAATTTTTAACATAAAACCTGCTACCTTTCTAACAAAAATCATTCCAATTTCACAACAGGACGGAAACTGACTGCATTTGCGGAATACTTTGAAAAGCTTGCAGAGCTAAGCACTGAGGGTCTAACTGAGCTTTGTTAAAAGACAAGTGATTAACTATCTGGACCTCTGCTTTTAATGAAATCCAAAATTGCAGTTCTTTGGAAACATCTAACTCGTTGAAATCTAAATCGACAACCTCGCGATTCTCACCAGAAATGATGTTGTGTGAGACGTGTGAGCGTCGACGACAGATTGAAAGTATTCATTTAGTATTCTCTATTCACCATTAGCTGAGTTTTCTTAGTTTTTTTTTTCAATTTCAGCAGTTCAGGGAGGGAACAGGTTGAACTATACAAATTTTTTCCGGAGAAGGGAAAAATTATACATATTTTTTCCGGAGAAGGCGACTGTAAATAAAGTGTCACGCCTCTATTTCGTGCCTCATAGTTACGTGATGTATTTCCTATAAATATCCATAATAAGTGCTATAATTCAATTCATATTTAGATAGTTCTCAATGCCTTAAATAGCCAGTATTTCCATCTAGGCCTGTAGCCCCTAATTTGTTTATGTTTATTAAAAACAGCCTCAGATTGACAGTTTACTGATAAACATATCAAGTGCCTAAAAGCCTCAATTTTTACCTTTTTGAGTTCCTTGACTATGAAGTCGCATATTTGGTAAATAACTTCATGAGAAACTATGTACTTGAAGTAATTATTCTGATAAAGTAGTTGCTAATACGGAAATTGTATATGTACTTAACGAACATGCCGAACCAAAAGTTATTCTCGGGAGATTAAGATTTGAACTAGCAAAGTTTTCTTCGCAATGTAGTCTTTGGCCATTTATACCTCATGATCATTGCCAAAATCGACACCGCTTTTTGATTTTTGTTTGGATGTGGAAATTTCAAATTAACTTATGGTCAAAGTAAACACCAAGGTCACAAGCATTTTCTAGATTGGACTCAGTTTCATTCAAAAACTTCAATTCTTCAATGACATTGACATCTGGGGACTTGTAGACCATAATCCCGAACTTCGTATTAATAGTTTGTTTTCGTTGACCCATTTAGATAGCCTGATAAGTTTCTTTTGAGCAAAAGTGTTAAGACTACTCATTTTTACTGATGAGGAATTTCATATCAGCAAAATTATAGGGCTTGGCAGTTTCGACTACACTGGGGAGATCATTGATAAAGTAGAGGAACAGTACTGGCTCTAGAGTGGATCCCTGCTGAACACCACTGGTGACCGGTTATAAGCTTGATTTGACTTTATCCACTTTTTCAAACTGTTGTCGTTGTTGAGATACTTTTCAAGAAATTCAAGCAGTTGACCTCCAAACCATTCTAAGCTAGGTTTTCAAGAAGTGTCATGTGGGGCTTTGTCAAATGCCTTAGCAAAGTCTGTGTTTAGAGTAGTCGTAATAGTGTTTGGTTCTTCTATACCGCAAAATTAATTGTGGATGAAAGAGATCAGAATTGTTTCAATAGAGCGCGATGCAAAAAAACCATGCTGAGCAGGAAATACATTTCATAAAAGATGTTTTGTCAGAGAAGCAAACAATGTTTTACAATTCTTCTCTCCGATGTTCAAATGTGTGGTTGGGCGATAATTTGTAACATAAAACCTTCTACCTTTTCAACAAAAATCATTCCAATTTCCCAACAGGACGGAAAGTGACTGCATTTGCGGAATATTTTAAAAATTTTGCAGAGCGAAGCACTGAGGGTGTAACTGAGCTTTGGTAAAAGACAAGTGGTAAACTATCTGGACCTCTGCTTTTAATGAAATCCAAAAGTGGCAGTTCTTTGGAAACATCTAACTCGTTGAAATCTAAATCGACAACCTCACTGTTTTCAGCAGAAATGATGTTGTGTGAGACCTGTGACGTCGAAGACAGATTGGAAGTATTCATTTAGTATTCTCTATTTACCATTAGCTGAGTTTCCTTAGTTGTTTTCCAATTTCAGCAGTTCAGGGAGGGAACAATTGGAACTATACAAATTTTTTACGGAGATGGGAAACATTATACACATTGTTTCCGGAGAAGGCGTCTGTATATAAAGTTTCACGTCCCTATTTCATGCCTAATAGTAACGTGATGTCTTTCCTATAAATATCCATAATAAGTGCTATAATTTAATTCATATTCAGATAGAACTCAATGCCATATATAGCCAGTGTTTCCATTAAGGCTTGTAGCCCCTAATTTGTTTATGTTTATTAAAAACAACCGCAGATGGACAGTTTACTGATAAACATATCAAGTGCCTAAAAGCCTCAATATTGACCCTTTTGAGTTCCTTGACTATGAAGTCGCATATTTGGTAAATAACTTCATGAGAAAATATGTACGGGAAGTAATTATTCTGATAAAGTAGTTGCTAATACGGAAATTGTATATGTATTTAACAAACATCAAGAGACGTACAAAAGCCGGAAATTGCCCAACTTGTAGATCAGTAAGTATTTAAGAAGGACCAATACAACTCAAGGTACCGCCCTGCGGAAAAACGATCACCAGAACACCGGATAACCAGCCAGAAAGCCAGTTGACCAAAACCTCTAAAAACTTGATAGAACTTGAAAACTTCTTATTGATAATTGTTGACTAATTCTTAATGAAGTAGTTAAAGATTGAACTGGAAAATCTTTATAAAATGCGAAGTTAAAATAAGGCTTCCTTAGAGCTAAATTGCAACCGAAAAAAGCTTTGAAATACAAGGCAAATTAGTGGATACATCACGCATCTGAACCGCTCAATAAAAGGCTATTACTTGCTAGTTTTATTCAAAAAATATCCGCTAGAAACCGCACTGTGAAACATCAAATTAAGTTCTTGTACAATGATAATTATTCACAATATTCACTGCATATATTAACATCAATAACACCTCGAGAAACATATTAAAAGTCAGTGCGTAACATGGTGAGAGGAGTTACTAACTGTTTTCCAGATCAACGGACCGAAATTCCAATCACATCCTTGAAAAATTTGGCATTTGCTTTTTTCTTGTGATATTTTCTTCAATTTCTTCCACTTCATTACCTAAAGAATCTTCAGCCAGCAACAAGTACACTTTTTCCAAGCAAGATGATAATGCAAAAAGCGTTAACAAAGGAAAAAATGGTTGGAAACTGTGTTTGTGTCTTTGTGGACTAAATGCAACAAAAACTCAAAAGGGCTTGAGTGGAGAACAATTGGAACAAATTCAACCACAGCCGCCAAAACGAACAAAAACAACACATGGTATTTGCAAACGAGGATATTGTGAGTAAATGAATTTGTAAACTTTTTTTTGGCACTTTATTTATGTCAATTTACAAAGAACAAATTCTCCCCGCTATTAATAATTGTCGCGCTTCCCCCAATTTTGTTAAACATATTGAAGGAAATAACATTAACTACAGAGGTGCGCAACAAGCAAATTTTCTGCAATTACATTTAAAAGCAGATGCTTTAAGATACATCCTAACCCTACCAGAGGATATCAGACTAGTTTTTGCGGATATTATAACAGTTTTGAGAAATAGATTGACACAAGACGACTTGAGAGAAAACAGTACAATAAAGTTAGAGAAGCAAAAGTTTAATTCGAAGACAGATACAGTGAAGAATTTCTTAGTAAAGTCAAGAAAAGAAGCAAATAAAGCACATCCGCCACCTGAAATAGTAGTAGCACCAGCAAGAGGAGTTGAGGCTGAAGCCCGTAGAGTCAAAAGAAAGACAGCAGCAAGAGAATCTGTCCTTGAAATGTCAGAAAATAGAAAAAACGCTTTTTTATTAATTCTATGCCAAAATCGCTTAAGCCTAAGCTGTTAGAAAGGCCAGATAGAGACACAATAGATCAGTTATGTACCTTAGCTAGCCAACAAATTGCAATAAAGGAGATGTGTAATAGAGAAGAGTACTTTGATAACGGATTTAACAAAATAACCAAATCAAACACAGATAAAATGTTAAAAGCAACAACTGTTATCTCTAATAATCAGAAAAAATTTGAGCAGAACCTTGAGCACCTTAAATGAGCCATCAGAGCAAGGCCCACTAAGCGTTTTTTCACCACATTACCCACAACAAGACAACAGACAATGGAATAGACAAAAATTCCGTCCGCAATATCAAAATTATTGGCCAAATTACCGCAAATATCAGCCACAAACTCGGAATTATTGGACGGAACCTTTAGATAGCCCCCCATTTGTTCACCCAGCTTATGTTAATAGGATCAATTTATCGGTTTCCAACTAAAAATACCCCAGTAAATCTTCTCAGACAGGGAATAGTTTGTGATAGCCCAGCGTCAGCAAAAAAACCGATATGTTAGTCAAGATGCAAACCAGTTTAATCGAGCAGGTGCCCTTCAGAACAGAAATGTGAGTGGTAAGAATTACCCATTCAATCAACAGAAAAACTAATAAAGCCACCCAATCTCTGAAACCAAAACAAAATTTATAAAAATTCAGTTAATAGTTACAACGAAAGCACGTCCAGTCCTAGTTTAGATAATGCAATAGAACCAGTTTATAACAAAATTAATAAAAAACGAAGAAAACGCAAAAAAAGAGTAATAAAAATAAAGTGAATAAATCTGCGCAATTCCCAACACAAGTACCTCAGCACGTACCAAAGTCAGTAACACATGTTCAGCCATTATTCAGTATTGTCCCACTTTTAGGCAGAACATTATCCTATGTTAAAGTTAAACTTAATGGAGAATTAGATAGACGCGCACTAATGGATACAGGAGCATTTGCAAACGTGATAATCCGCGAGTTTCACCAGCAACTTATTAAAACAAGTATTAATTCAATAACAGAAATAGAAAAGCCTGATCTAGATAAATTTAACGGAAATATAGTTAAAATTGATAAAGCATTTAAAGTTACATTTAAATTGGGCACACAAATATTCACTGAAGACTTCCTTGTATTAATTGCCACAACTTCTGTAATATTATTTAGGCAACACATTCTTAGTTAAACACAAAGTTAGCATCTGCCCAGGACAAAGCTACATTAAATTCCCTGATCAAACTCTACAAATAAATAAAAGAAAGCCAGAAAAACAACAAAATCGACACCACCTTTTGATTTTCGTGTGGATGTGAAAATTCAAGATTAACTTATGGTCAACGTAAACACCAAGGCCACAAATTTTTTCTAGATTGGACACAATTGCTTTCAAAAACTTCAACTCTTCAATGACATTGACATCTGGGGACTTGTGAACCATAATCCCGAACTTCGTATTAATAGTTTGTTTTCGTTGACCCATTTAGATAGCCTGCTGAATTTCTTTTGAGCAAATGTGTTAAGACTGCTCCTCATTTTCACTGATAAGGAATTTCATATCAGCAAAATTATAGGGCTTGGCAGTTTCGAATACACTGAGCGGACAACAATTGGAACTGAGTGGACAACAATTGGAACAAACTCAACCACAGCCGCCACAATGGACAAAAACAACACATGGTATTTGCAAATGAGGATATTGTGAGTAAATGAATTTGTAAAATTAATTTTGGTGCTTTATTTATGTCAATTTATGAAGAACAAATTCTCCCCGCTATTAATAATTGTCGCGCTTCCCCCAATTTTGCTGAACATATTGAAGGAAATAACATTAACTACACACAGAACAGCAATAAAACACAAGCTCAGAGAGTAACTGCTTTCTCCTCTTCATTTTACAAGTCCACTGTATTTTCTACGCTAGATAAAGACGACAAACGTGTTGCAATTTATTGGACAGCAAAAAGCATATTTCGAAAACTACCCAAATTTAGCCGTATTCGAACTCAACTTCAATCAGATAGTGATACTAACCTAGATAACATCATTACTGACTATCAGATAACATCAGAATACGCTAAATTACTGAAACCATAGTCTAATCATTAATTAAAAGAGGGCAAAACCAAAAATTAAACAGCAAAAAAACATTTATATCCAATTTCCCCACCCAGCTCCGGAGGTTAATGAATCAAACAGTGACTTCGGTCATTATGATATTGCCTATCTAAGTGCACCTTCCACAGGGCCTGTGCGAGTCCCTACGAATTTTCCCAGATTAAGAGACACTCTTTAATGGTGAGACTTCGGCGGCCCTTACGGCTTCAATGTTAACAGTCTTACATTTCGACCGCAGCTTAAGGCATAGGTTCATAAGTAGCCCATCTTTATTATTTTCCGAACAAATGGTTTCAGTAGTTTCTTTTCCTGATATCTTGTGCTACTCATTCAATTTCTTTTACTTCCATTAACCAATTATTCTCCCCAATAAGATAAGTTAAGTGTGCTATTTAATACTTTAGAACGAAATAAGATTGATTGAACGATAACTATACAATCTAAATGGATAAAAAGCAGAATGGCACATGCGATATCTGGAAAGCAATAACTGTTATCTCTAGTAATCAGAAAGAACTTGAGCAGAAAGTACCACCTATAATGAGCCAGCAGAAAAAGACCCAGTAAACCTTTTTACCCCACATTACCCACAACAAGTCTACAAACAAGGGTATAGACAAAATTTCCGTCCGCAATATCAAAATTATTGGCCAAATTACCTTCAATATCAGCCTAAATATTGTCAATTCCAGCCAAACTATCGGCCTAAGCAACAGTATGCCCTCCGTTCTTATAATTACCGAGATTTTAGAGCACAATTTAACGCTCCTAGACCATTTAATTACAATGAACAGCCACAAACTCGGAATTATTGGACGGAACATTTAGATAGCCCCCCATTTGTTCACCCAGCTTATGTTAATAGAATCAATTTATCAGTTTCCAACTAAAAATACCCCAGTATATTTTCTCAGACAGGGAATAGTTTATGATAGCCCAGCGCCAGCAAAAAACCGATATGGTAGACAACAAGCAAGCCAGTTTAATCGCGCAGGTGCACTTCAGAACAGAAATGTGAGTGGTATGAATTACCCATTCAATCAACAGAAAAACTAAAGCCACCCAATCTCTGAGCCAAAACAAAATTTATGAAAACTCAGTTAATAATTACAACGAAAGAACGTCCAGTCCTAGTTTAGATAACGAAAATAAAAAAAAAGCGAAGAAAACGCAGAAAAAGAGTAATAAAAATAAAGCGAATAATTCTGCGCAATTCCCAACACAAGTACCTCAGCACGTACCAAAGTCAGTAACACATGTTCAGCAATTATTCAGTATTGTCCCACTTTTAGGCAGAACATTATCCTATGTTAAAGTTAAACTTAACGGAGAATTAGATAGACGCGCACTAATTGATACAGGAGCATTTGCAAACGTGATAATCCGCCAGTTTCAAAAGCAACTTATTAGCACAAGTATTAATTCAATAACAGAAATAGGAAAGCCTGATCTAGATAAAGTTAACGGAAAAATAGTTAAAATTGATTAAGCATTTAAAATTAGATTTAAATTGGGCACACAAATATTCACTGAAGACTTCCTTGTATTAATTGCCACAACTCCTGTAATATTATTTAGGCAACACATTCTTTGTTAAACACAAAATTAGCATCTGCCCAGGACAACGCTACATTAAAATTTCTGATCAATCTCTACAAATAAGTAAAATAAGAAAACAGGAAAACAACCCAGAAAGGCAGTGAAGCGGATAAAGTTTGGAGTTTATACGCAAATAAAGCAAGTAATACAACCAAATCAACAAACAATTCTAGAGTGCAAGCTTCAGGACAAACCGGAATCTTTCACTGATCTTTGCGGAGCAATAACTCCGAAGGAAAAATCTTCGAAAAAGATAGCGAAATAATATTAACGTCTTCCTTAGGTAAAGTTGCCGAAAAAATATTCTTTACATCTATGTTCTGAACATTACTGAACACAAAGTTACTATGAATAAACGCCAGGAAATAGCCAAATTTTCTTTCTTAACATCAGACCAAGCTGAAAATTTGTTAGAAGTAGACCCCCAGTTAATAAATGTTGCAAAATGAGCAAAATTTACTTAACAGAAATAAATCAGCTAATGCAAGTCACAGATACCCCAAAAAGAAAAGCCCAACCAGCAAAACCGGCTCCAGAATATGAAAAATTTTGGTTCCCAACGCCTGAAACGTGCCCTGATCCGACAAATTTGTCACCCTTGCAGAGAGAATTTTTTGAGCAATTGCTGAAACTGCATGAAATGTGGAAATTAGACCCAAAGGGCAACTATCAGGACAAAATTGCGTTTCTAAGCAAATTTCAGAGGGAAAATCGGCCCTCAATGACGAGAAAAAAAACCGTAGTAGATGAATTAATAGTTGAGTTTAGTGAAATCTTTGTAAAACACAGATTTGACGTCGGATATAATACAGATTTGAAGAGAAAGTTAACTCCAGAAAGAAGCATACCAATTTATGAAGAAGGCCCACCAACGCCTATCCAGTTGAGACTTGAGCTGCAAGTAGAACTAGCTTTAATGCATTACTACGGACTGATAACAACTTTGTCTCAATCAAGATATATTAGTCCCCTTTTCCCACAACGAAAGAATTCAGGAAGACTTAGACTGTTAACGAAACTTGATTGTTCTCAAGCATACAAATGCGTGCAAATGGCAGACGATATTTCAGTGCAACTGGTAGCAATTAATTTTGCTTCGAGAACTTATGCATATAATTGCCTTGCACAAGGATTAAATAACTCATTAACCAGATTTAGCTCTTTCATTAGACATTACTTGGACCAATGCTTGGCCTCAGGAAATTGTACCCAGTTTACAGATGATATTGGAAAAGCAGCAACAAATTTTGTAAAATTGGTACCCTCTTTACGAGAAATATTTATGTGTATACGTCAATCAGGACTGAAATTGTCCCCGAAAAGTGTGAATTAGATACTGATACAATGAAACTTCTTGGACAAAACATTAGTGCAGAAGTAATATCACCAGAAAAGTCTAAAATCACTAATTTCCTTGTTAAGTTCAAAATGCAGAAAACAACAAAGCAAGTAAAGAGATTAATAGGCTTCACATAATTCTTCCATAATTAAATCCCTAATCTAGGCGAGAAACTAATGTCATCTTTCAAGCTCCTGAAGAAGGATGCCGTAATAGAAACCACAGAAGAACACGTAAAAGCATTAGAAGTAATAAAGAAGGGCCTAATAGAAGCAACAAATGTAACATTGCGACTACCAAAACCAGGTTTACAGTATCTAATTCCTTGTGATGCTGGTTACCAGGGTGCAGGTTTTGTACTAATGGTGGAAGACTATGTAAACGAAACTGAAAAAAAACATACGCTCCCGTATCGTTTGGATCGCATCTGTTTAACGCAACGCAATTAAAATTCTCAATCTATTACAAAGAGTTCCTAGATTTGTACTACGCGCTGCACTACTTTTCACACTACATTTGGGGGTCAAGAAAACAAATAATTATACTCACTGACAACAAAAGCCTTAAACAATTCTATCAATCAAAAGTAATACCGCCATCTCTTTGAAATTGATTAGACAGAATTCTTGCCTTTATTATTAATTTAATTGCTCACATTCCTGGACGTGCTAATTACGCAACAGATTTCCTCTGTAGGATGGAGAATGACAAAACAGCAAATGTGTCTTTAAAGTTAACAGATAGAATCCTAGTTAGAGAAATTGAAATTGATACAGAAGCACAAAACCCTGACGTTGAACAAAATGTGTTAATTGATACTGAAAATGTTGGAGATGAAATCAAAAGTGACAAAATTGACGTCATTAAAAAACTCGGGCTCTACGAAGATTACAAAAAGAAACAGAATAATTTACTCATATCAGAAATACAAGAGCTAGTTAAACTAAAAAGTAAACAAGAAATGAATTCAATTCAGTATCCAAATACACTAGATGAGTTTTCAGATCTTACAGACAACTTAATTAGCCTCAATTTAGCAGAAGAGCAGCAAAAATGTGCAGATATTAGAAAAGTAATAGGCCGGATACAGCAAAACTTTCAACAACCAGACCTAAAATATGTCTCAACAAACTTCAAAAAGTATTACAAGCAATTAAATAGATTAATTCTTGAAGGGAATGTCTTATACCGGAATATTTACGGTGATACCGGAAAATTACTTCAAAAACAATTCTGTGTACCTAAGCATTTGTGGAAAGAAACTATATATAGGCTCCATAATTTACAAACAGCAGGTCATTTAGGCATTAAAGCAACAAGTCAAGAATTCAGAAAGCGATTTTATTATCCAGGATTCACTGAACACTTCATTAGTTTCATTGAAAACTGCCATACTTGCCTCCAATTGAACAGAGTTCCAAAAATACACATCACACCAAATTGCAACCAGTCAGCTCACTACAATCATATCCAGGAGATATGCCCCAAATTGATTTAGTAGGCCCTCTTAAGTCAACACAGTTCAAGTATGTTTTGAGTGGAATATATGTTTTCACAAAAATACCCATTCGCAGTCCCACTGACTAACGGGTACGCCTACACAGTAGCTCGAGAGTTAGTAAAAGTGTTCTTCCAACACAGCTACATTCCTCAAACAATACTGAGTGACTTAGGAACAAACTTTAATTCGGAATTAATGTCAGAATTAGCAAGTTTAGTAGAAGTAAAAATAAAGCATGCCTCACTAAAGCATCCTCAGAATATCGAAGCAGTAGAACAATCACAAGGACCACTAAGACAAATTTTGGAGCTCAATACTGAGGAACAATGGAAAAACTGGCACAAATATGTTCCTCTGGCAACATTCATCCATAATACTTCATATCATTCATCAATAAATTGTTGTCCTTCAACTTTATTCCATGGCTGAGAAACAATAAAACCCTTTGACATTAGGTTCTCCAAAAAAGTAATGGATAAAAGAGCAGTAAACTCAGACTTTGTAAATGAACTGCAAGATGCCATGAGGCGAAAGTTTGGAGAAAACAAGGAAAAGCTGACAACCGCATATTTGAAGTACAAAAAGTATTATGACCAAAAAGCCTCAGCAAAGCCCATTCCAGAAAAATTATTCTGTCTACTTTTGAATCCTATACTGCTAGCAAAAAACAGTGATTGCTTCTCAAGTTCAGAAGTGGCTACCGCTGTACAAAGTGGAAAAAGTCCTTACTGATTCAAATTACATCATTCGAAAAGTAAACACAAATTACACACAATGTTTTCATCGTACCACGTTAAAGCCAATCAAACAAGTGAAACCCCTGAAGACCTCAAGTTATCAATCCTGCAATTTTTCAACTTGATCCATCAAGACGACAACACATGGAACTAGATCTTTTTGATAAACACATTCCGGAATTAATTAATGAACAAGAAAAGGAAACACAGCCAGCAAAAACAGTGAAACCAGACCCAGCCAGAGTAACCATAAACGTTCCACTAGGTAGACCATTGGCAGAAACAGTAGCAACAGCACCTCCGGCAACACCTCCGGCACCACCAAGGGTAGCAGCACCAGCAGTTAGACCACGAACAGCCCCAGTACATCTTCCGGTGTTTGACTCTTCAAGTTCAGACGAAGCAAGTCCAAACTTATTTGAAGAAGATAGCAGTTCTGATGAAAATCTAGCTGATTTGAGCCTAGACGCTGGACAAATAACTAGAATACCGGTTGGTCCGTTAATCGTAGATGAAATCGGGCATCAACAACCAGAAGTTCGTGTCCCTTTGGTATCATCTCCTTCAGATGCTGAAATGTTTCCTCCTCTTCAACAACCCCAACCAGCAATAGTACCAATTGATTTTGAGTCAAGTCCAGAAACACGTGAAGAGCAATTTGCCTTAACCGAAAGGAAATTAGGAGCCCGACCTTATCAAGCAAAACGAAAACCGGAAAAAAGTGCAATTTAAATCATCAGAGAATTATCAACAACAAAAAAAAATACGTGGCTTTCAAATAGAAAACGGAATCATATTGCATAAAGAGGATAGAACAAATCTCCTTACCCAAACAACCGAGTTAGAAGACCAGGCAGTCCTAGACCGAAAAAGGCACGAGTCAGACTTGAAGAAGAAGAGAAACTTGAAGCAAAAAAATCATCTGCAAAAGCAGCAAAACAAACAAATACACCAAATAGAGAGACAAAATTAGACCGAGTAAGATCAAGTAGAGCAAAATATTCACGAAAAAAGCCCAGCAGTTCAAAACCAGACCAGTAGCTAGATCACAAACAAAAAACTCTTCCCCAGGCTCATTTAACCAAAATTTAAATCACTTTAGTCAAGAAATAAACAAAAACCTACCCCAGTTCACCAACAAATATCTTACAATCTCCGCGCTCTTTTGCACATTGTATATCAGCAGACCTTTAAATGGCGAAAGGATTAGCGCGACAAGTTAAAAGCTGGTGCCCGGCAGCACGAAATGCAATTAAACTTAGATATCCGCCACATATTGGCTCAGTTTTAATTTATTTTGACCCCTATTGTGAGCGTTATGACTTCAGTTCAGTTACTAAAAATAAGTACTATCACAAGGCTACATACGAATCAGTTTTACCAGGTCTTTATGAACTGAAAGAAATAGCTATAGATGCAGGAATTCAACACTTAATTTTTCCAAAACTCGCCAGTGGCTATGATAATTTGAAAGTTAACATCATTTTTGAGCTTTTATGTCAAGTCTTTGACCCTCTAACCATAACCATTTGCATCCATTAGCACATACAGACCCTGTACAGTCTAGCAATGCCCTCTATCTTCCCCAAAAGCCCAACAAGCCCGAGCAACGTTCCTAAAGTCCAAAAATTGTTATAAAATAGTTACTTCTTTTGATATATCTCAAAAACCACTTGTCCGAACCTAGAATAATCTAGTGTTCTGAAAAATTCCTTGTCCTTTAAAAGCGATCCCAGCTATAATTGACCCATCTTGACCCGATCTAGGTACCAAAAAATTAGCCCAAATTCAACCTTTCCAAAAATCCTATGCTCACTTCAGAAAAGCAGTCAAAAAATTGTCAAAAAACCAAGAATCTTCCAAATTTTTGCACTGCTGGGTTTTTTAAGCACTGCTGGGTTTTTTTAAATTGACCTGCAGATTTTGAAGCAATTTGAAGCAATTTGAGCAATTTGAGCCCTACCAAATTGCGTTAAAATTTGTCAAAATTTAGTGTAAATTACACTCCAGAAATATGCCCAAACCTGCCCCAAATTCTTCCAGCAGGTACTGACAGTTGCCATTGACATGGTACAACCTCAAACAACCATAAAAACCCAATAATTCAAAGTATATGTTCAAAAATCGCGAAAAAACGAAAATCACACTTCTGCTTCAATTCTTTACTTCAAAAATTATGTCATTTTTGTCCGACCTGACCCAACTGATGCCACCTCTAACCCCTACTGATCTAGTGCAAGCCCCCACTAGCCTAGTAGTACAATAAAAACTAGTCTCAGCTCACCCCAGTACCAACCGTGAAGACTTAAACCCAAATAAGCTCTAAAATTGTCACAATTTTGCCAGAAAAAACTCATTTGTTTCCCGCTAGAATCAAAAATTTTGACTTTTGAAATTAAACATACCATCAGCACTCCCACATTCATGTTTCTCAGAATATGCACTCCTAGCCCCCTTGTGCTAATACAAGCTGAGAAAAGACTGCCAAAGTGCCAAAAATAAAAAAAATTGAATGAAATTCTTGAAAAAAGTGATCAAAAATGCATCTCAATACCCGAATATGCCTGATATTAACGTTGATTCAGTTAGCCAAACTGATGACTAGACCAACCATAGCCATTTGAACTATTTTGAACAAGTTTTACATAGCCCCATAGCCAATAACCTATCCTCTACCTGAGCCTTTTCATAAAACCCAGGTTCATTGCAGCAAAAACGTTATAACTCGTGAAAAAATAGTTGAAACCATCCAAAATTCTGCGGTGAAAAGTTTTTTGAGCCGATGAAGCGATTGACAAATCTCGAGCTTGATCCAAGCATTGTAAAAAATCGCGTGGTGGCGGGCTGCCCGTTTTTGAAGACTTTCTAAAAATTCACAAGCATGTCCAAAAAAATAATGACCGAAAACCTAATATTATTAGCTTAAAACTTTTGTAGGCTCAATTTCTACACGCTCAAATTAAAAATGTTGAAAATTTTTAGTAAAATGTTGAAATAATAGCAAAAAACTGAAGCCTACCAATCTCTCCAGAATTTAGTCAAAATAGCGCAGATTTAGACCAGAAAAATAGTATCAAAAAGCCGATTTATGAGCCCATGTCCAATATTCAGTCCCTCTAGTAGTTGTGCCAGCGTAATAAACCATATAATTGCACAGAAATGCATAAAGGTTGAAAAGAATGAAAAAATCGAAATCTGCACATTTTTGACCAAATTACGCCCAAAATTCTACAGTCAAAAACTCAACATAACGACCTTAAATTATACAGCAAACTGCACCAATAGCTGCCACTAATATAGTAGTCACTAGTATGAGCCATAGTTATCATTCAAAGTCAATAATCTTCAACCTATGTTGACTTATGCATCAAACAAAACGTGCCATAGGCAAAAATCCAGCAAAATTCTCAGAAAAAAACGAACAAATTACTGTTAATCATCTTAAAAATTACCAAAAAAATACTCCTGACAGCTACAGATACCAGTACATCTAGCTAATAGAACCTGATGTAGGCCACTAGAGCATCACCAGACCGACGCATGGAGAGGCACGAGTCAGACTTGAACAAGAAGAAAAACTTGAAGCAAAAAAATCATCTACAAAAGCAGCAAAACAAACAAATACACCAAATAGAGAGACAAAATTAGACCAAGTAAGATCAAGTAGAGCAAAATATTCACGGAAAAAGCCCAGCAGTTCAAAAACAGACCAGTAGCTAGATCACAAACAAAAAACTCTTCCCCATGCTCATTTAACCAAAATTTAATTCACTTTAGTCAAGAAATAAACAAAACCTACCTCAGTTCACCAACAAATATCTTACAATCTCCGCGCTCTTTTGCACATTGTATATCAGCAGACCTTTAAATGGCGAAAGGATTAGCTCGACAAGTTAAAAGCTGGTGCCCGGCAGCATGAAATGCAATTAAACTTAGATATCCGCAACATATTGGCTCAGTTTTAATTTATTTTGACCCCTATTGTGAGCGTTATGACTTCAGTTCAGTTACTAAAAATAGGTACTATCACAAGTCCACATACAAATCAGTTTTACCAGGTCTTTATGAACTAAGAGAAATAGCTATAGATGCAGGAATCCAACACTTAATTTTTCCAAAACTCGCCAGTGGCTATGATAATTTGAAAGTTAACATCATTTTTGAGCTTTTATGTCAAGTCTTTGACCCTCTAACCATAACCATTTGCATCCATTAGCACAGACAAACCCTGTACAGTCTAGCAATGCCCTCTATCTTCCCCAAAAGCCCAACAAGCCCGAGCAACGGTCCTAAAGTCCTCAAATTGTTATAAAATAGTTACTTCTTTTGATATATCTCAGAAACCACTTGTCCGAACCTAGAATAATCTAGTGTTCTGAAAAATTCCTTGTCCTTTAAAAGCGATCCCAGCTATAATTGACCCATCTTGACCCGATCTAGGTACCAAAAAATTAGCCCAAATTCAACCTTTCCAAAAATCCTATGCTCACTTCAGAAAAGCAGTCAAAAAATTGTCAAAAAACCAAGAATCTTCCAAATTTTTGCACTGCTGGGTTTTTTAAGCACTGCGGGGTTTTTTTTAAATTGACCTGCAGATTTTGAAGCAATTTGAAGCATTTTAAAAATTGAGTGACGGCGAGCTGCCCAAAATTTGACACTTTTCGAATCCGCTCGAATATACTGATAACTCCTACAAAAACTCCCCAATTGACCCATTTCATTGCCCTAGACCATTTTAATGATCAGGCTTGAGATCGCTCGAATATACTGATAACTCCTACAAAAACTCCCCAATTGACCCATTTCATTGCCCTAGACCATTTTAATGATCAGGCTTGAGATCGCAGTATCCAAAATCCCGGCAAAAATCAATAAAAATTGAGTTATGATAAAAAAACTGAGCCCTACCAAAGTGCGTTAAAATTTGTCAAAATTTAGTGTATATTACACTCCAGAAATATGCCCAAACCTGCCCCAAATTCTTCCAGCAGGTACTGACAGTTGCCATTGACATGGTACAACCTCAAACAACGATAAAAACCCAATAATTCAAAGTATAAATAATTCAAAAATCGCGAAAAAACGAAAATCACACTTCTGCTTCAATTCTTTACTTCAAAAATTATGTCATTTTTGTCCGACCTGACCCAACTGATGCCACCTCTAACCCCTATTGATCTAGTGCAAGCCCCCACTAGCCTAGTAGTACAATAAAAACTAGTCCCAGCTCACCCCAGTACCAACCGTGAAGACTTAAACCCAAATAAGCTCTAAAATTGTCACAATTTTGCCAGAAAAAACTCATTTGTTTCCCGCTAGAATCAAAAATTTTGACTTTTGAAATTATACATACCATCAGCACTCCCACATTCATGTTTCTCAGAATATGCACTCCTAGCCCCCTTGTGCTAATACAAGCTGAGAAAAGACTGCCAAAGTGCCAAAAATAAAAAAAATTGTATATAATTCTTGAAAAAAGTGATCGAAAATGCATCTCAATACCCGAATATGCCTGATATTAACGTTGATTCAGTTAGCCCAACTGATGACTAGACCAACCATAGCCATTTGAACTATTTTGAACAAGTTTTACATAGCCCCATAGCCAATAACCTATCCTCTACCTGAGCCTTTTCATAAAACCCAGGTTCACTGCAGCAAAAACGTTATAACTCGTGAAAAAATAGTTGAAACCATCCAAAATTCTGCGGTGAAAAGTTTTTTGAGCCGATGGGGCGATTGACAAATCTCGAGCTTGATCCAAGCCTTGTAAAAAATCGCGTGGTGGCGGGCTGCCCGTTTTTGAAGACTTTCTAAAAATTCACAAGCATGTCCAAAAAAATAATGACCGAAAACCTAATATTATTAGCTTAAAACTTTTGTAGGCTCAATTTCTACACGCTCATATTAAAAATGTTGAAAATTTTTAGTAAAATGTTGAAATAATAGCAAAAAACTGAAGCCTACCAATCTCTTCAGAATTTAGTCAAAAAAGCGCAGATTTAGACCAGAAAAATAGTATCAAATAGCCGATTTATGAGCCCATGTCCAATATTCAGTCCCTCTAGTAGTTGTCCCAGCGTAATAAACCATATAATTGCACAGAAATGCATAAAGGTTGAAAAGAATGAAAATATCGAAATCTGCACATTTTTGACCAAATTACGCCCAAAATTCTACAGTCAAAAACTCAAGATAACGACCTTAAATTATACACCAAACTGCACCAATAACTTACACTAATATAGTAGTCACTAGTATGAGCCATAGTTATCATTCAAAGTTAATAATCTTCAACCTATGTTGACTTATGCATCAAACAAGACGTGCCATAGGCAAAAATCCAGAAAAATTCTCAGAAAAAACGGAACAAATTACTGTTAATCATCTTAAAAATTACCAAAAAAATACTCCTGACAGCTACAGATATCAGTACATCAGTTCTAGCTAATAGAAACTGATGTAGGTCACTAGAGCATCACTAGACCGACGCATGTCTTAAAAAAGCTCGATTAGTGGAAAAATCATGCCTAAAAATTAGACTTTTGGCCTTCAAAATCAATGTTCTGACCCGATAAATCATTCCAAACACCATAATTTAGTAATATAAACTAGTACCAGGCACAGAAAGTAGCATTTTAACCATCCAGTATCAATATTGTATGACCAGTGATGACAGTGATGAACAGGGATGACAGTGATCGAAAATGCATCTCAATACCCGAATATGCCTGATATTAACGTTGATTCAGTTAGCCCAACTGATGACTAGACCAACCATAGCCATTTGAACTATTTTGGACAAGTTTTACATAGCCCTATAGCCAATAACCTATCCTCTACCTGAGCCTTTTCATAAAAACCAGGTTCACTGCAGGGTAACAGTCAGCTGTTCTTTCGAGGTTGTAAAGTTGCTGTAAAGCGAAGAAATTGGCTGATTATCAACACGCAGTTGTTTTTATCAGAGGCCTTGATTTTAGAAGCCACAGAAAAAAAGCTATACTCCTTAAAAGAGGAGTGTTGCTGCTCGAAAAAAACAGAAAAAGAGACTTTGAAGTTAGAAACAACGAACTCCACCCTTAAGACAACAATTGACGGCTCGAAATTCACATCAGAAGAAGAAAGTCTGTTAAAAATTCTATTTGCACATACAAAAAAACTTATTATTTACTGAGAGACTGAGAAAACCACTCCGTATTCAGTTAATTAATGCGAAGAACCATTAAATTTGGAAAGAAGGCTGAAACTTGCAACTGCGGCTTTCAACATTATCATGGGGTTTCAACATTTTTGCAATGACTGAAACCTGTTTTACAAAAAAATTGATGTCAAAAAACATTACTTGGCAATCTATCAACTGTTTACAAGCAAAAGGCTAGGAACATCTTTCAGTAAACATGAAGGTGTCTTAATTGGGGTAAATAATAATTTAAAAGCAGCCATGATTAGTTTGGAAGACAATAGCCAGATGCAATCACCAACTGTATCGATAACCCCCAAGTAAATCCCCAAACATAATCCATGAAGTTGACTTTGACCTGCATTTATTATCCCCCTTTCTCGAACCGCTATAATTAATTCATCACATTCTGCTGTTTACAGATTTTTCAGCTCTTTACAAAAAGAGCTGAAAAATCATTCAAAGATCTTGGTCTCACAGTGCAGAATGATTCATTTTTCAACCAGCACGTAAAGGACGTAGAAGCCAGAATTGAACGTTCCAACATGCTTTTCAATCAAATTAAAATAATCGATTCAAGTAAACTCCTAATCTCGTTCAAATTAAACCTAGTGAATGGTACGCTGACTCCGATTGTCACTAACGCTTCTAATGCACTCCCTTAAAAGAGGAGTGTTGCTGCTCGAAAAAAATAGAAAAAGAGACTTTGAAGTTAGAAACAACGAACTCCACCCTTAAGACAACAATTGACGGCTCGAAATTCACATCAGAAGAAGAAAGTCTGTTAAAAATTCTAATTGCACATACAAAAAAACTTATTATTTACTGAGAGACTGAGAAAACCACTCCGTATTCAGTTAATTAATGCGAAGAACCATTAAATTTGGAAAGAAGGCTGAAACTTGCAACTGCGGCTTTCAACATTATCATGGGGTTTCAACATTTTTGCAATGACTGAAACCTGTTTTACAAAAAAATTGATGTCAAAAAATATTACTTGGCAATCTATCAACTGTTTACAAGCAAAAGGCTAGGAACATCTTTCAGTAAACATGAAGGTGTCTTAATTGGGGTAAATAATAATTTAAAAGCAGCCATGATTAGTTTGGAAGACAATAGCCAGATGCAATCACCAACTGTATCGATAACCCCCAAGTAAATCCCCAAACATAATCCATGAAGTTGACTTTGACCTGCATTTATTATCCCCCTTTCTCGAACCGCTATAATTAATTCATCACATTCTGCTGTTTACAGATTTTTCAGCTCTTTACAAAAAGAGCTGAAAAATCATTCAAAGATCTTGGTCTCACAGTGCAGAATGATTCATTTTTCAACCAGCACGTAAAGGACGTAGAAGCCAGAATTGAACGTTCCAACATGCTTTTCAATCAAATTAAAATAATCGATTCAAGTAAACTCCTAATCTCGGTCAAATTAAACCTAGTGAATGGTACGCTGACTCCGATTGTCACTAACGCTTCTAATGCACTAAGGCTGTTACACGCCGCAACAAACATACCTCAGGAATTTCAAAATTTTTCACAGAAAATTACGTAGTGGATAATTCCAAATCCAAAATATAAAGTGTCGCTAATTTATCCTTATGTGTTACCTTTTGGATTTTATCTTTGGCATTGTTTACATTCATCGTCACAATTTAAGCAAACTCATCTCCCAGAAGCAGACAAGCACAAAAAACCAACAAAGTCGGAAGTCGACAGCGGCGAAAGCAGAAAGAGGCAAAAGAAAGCGAAATCAATAATTTTTCCTTGCTTTTCTCTTCCCTCCTCACTCGTTCAGTCTAACGTGTGTTGTTGTTAAGTCTTCATGCCTGTCAAGTCGCCTCCTGGTAGACTTTTTGCCTCTTTGAGGTGCATGGACAGGCCGGAGGCCTTAGTAACAACCCCCAAAAGTAACTAAAACTAAAGTCTATCACCTCAATCGTCATGAGAAAAGAACTGTTACAAGCAAGGATATTGAATGAAGATTACTAACCAATCATAGATGAAATAGCAAATGAAGATGCAGACGCACATCAGCAAAGAAAAACAAAGATTGTGTCATATCACTAATTCTTGAACTAATCTCGCAATACAAAGACATCAAGAAAACGCAAATAAAAATGCCATCATTTGACAATATACAGGAAACTATAATATCAACAATGGAAGGGACACTGCAGCAGAAGCTGGTGCCGAGCATAACAAGTGAAAGCGTGAAGACCCGGGTCGAATGTCCTCCCTAAAATCCTCCCATTTTGATGTAAGAGTGGGGGGGTAATTTGTCTATGGGGGGTAAATTGATGTAAAAGTGTGGGGGTAATTTGTTCAGAGGGGGTAAAATGATGTAAGAGTTGGGCTGCAATGGGAGGACTTTTGAGGAATTACCCCCATGACTGAAATTGCCATGTAAGAGTGGGCTGCAATGGGCTGCAATGGGAGGACTTTTCGGGAATTACCCCCCACGACTAAAATTGCCATGTAAGTGTGGGCTGCAATGGGCTGCAATGGGAGGACTTTTCGGGAATTACCCCCCACGACTAAAATTGCCATGTAAGAGTGGGCTGCAATGGGCTGCAATGGGAGGACTTTTCGGGAATTACCCCCCACGACTAAAATTGCCATGTAAGAGAGGGCTGCAATGGGCTGCAATGGGAGGACTTTTCGGGAATTACCCCCCACGACTAAAATAGCCATGTAAGAGAGGGCTGCAATGGGCTGCAATGGGAGGACTTTTCGGGAATTACCCCCCACGACTAAAATTGCCATGTAAGTGTGGGCTGCAATGGGCTGCAATGGGAGGACTTTTCGGGAATTACCCCCCACGACTAAAATTGCCATGTAAGAGTGGGCTGCAATGGGCTGCAATGGGAGGACTTTTCGGGAATTACCCCCCACGACTAAAATTGCCATGTAAGAGAGGGCTGCAATGGGCTGTAATGGGAGGACTTTTCGGGAATTACCCCCCACGACTAAAATTGCCATGTAAGAGAGGGCTGCAATGGGCTGCAATGGGAGGACTTTTCGGGAATTACCCCCCACGACTGAAATTGCCATGTAAGAGTGGGCTGCAATGGGCTGCAATGGGAGGACTTTTCGGGAATTACCCCCCACGACTAAAATTGCCATGTAAGAGTGGGCTGCAATGGGCTGCAATGGGAGGACTTTTCGGGAATTACCCCCCACGACTAAAATTGCCATGTAAGAGTGGGCTGCAATGGGCTGCAATGGGAGGACTTTTCGGGAATTACCCCCCACGACTAAAATTGCCATGTAAGAGTGGGCTGCAATGGGCTGCAATGGGAGGACTTTTCGGGAATTACCCCCCACGACTAAAATTGCCATGTAAGAGAGGGCTGCAATGGGCTGCAATGGGAGGACTTTTCGGGAATTATCCCCCACGACTCAAAATGCCATGTAAGAGCAACAAACATACCTCAGGAATTTCAAAATTTTTCACAGAAAATTACGTAGTGGATAATTCCAAATCCAAAATATAAAGTGTCGCTACTTTATCCTTATGTGTTACCTTTTGGATTTTATCTTTGGCATTGTTTACATTCATCGTCACAATTTAAGCAAACTCATCTCCCAGAAGCAGACAAGCACAAAAAACCAACAAAGTCGGAAGTCGACAGCGGCGAAAGCAGAAAGAGGCAAAAGAAAGCGAAATCAATAATTTTTCCTTGCTTTTCTCTTCCCTCCTCACTCGTTCAGTCTAACGTGTGTTGTTGTTAAGTCTTCATGCCTGTCAAGTCGCCTCCTGGTAGACTTTTTGCCTCTTTGAGGTGCATGGACAGGCCGGAGGCCTTAGTAACAACCCCCAAAAGTAACTAAAACTAAAGTCTATCACCTCAATTGTCATGAGAAAAGAACTGTTACAAGCAAGGATATTGAATGAAGATTACTAACCAATCATAGATGAAATAGCAAATGAAGATGCAGACGCACATCAGCAAAGAAAAACAAAGATTGTGTCATATCACTAATTCTTGAACTAATCTCGCAATACAAAGACATCAAGAAAACGCAAATAAAAATGCCATCATTTGACAATATACAGGAAACTATAATATCAACAATGGAAGGGACACTGCCGCAGAAGCTGAAGCCGAGCATAACAAGTGAAAGCGTGAAGAAAGAGGTTTCAGACAGCATGGCGCAAATCATTGAGAAAAAGCAGACAAGCAGGCAAAAGACAAAAGAATAGCGGAAGTTGCTGACAGATCCGCTAACCTCGAGTCAGGAAAAAATCAGAGCCATCCTCAAGACAATGTCCAACTTCACTGAAGAGCTGCTTAGCGCAAAATACCAGCGTCATGTTGAAAGTCAGCTAGAAAAGAAGCGGCACCAAACCTTTTTGATAACAGGTAGCAGTTCCTTCGAAATTGTAAAGTTGCTGTAAAGCAAAGAAATTCGCTGAGTATCACAACCCAGTTTTATTTAAAAAGCTTTGATCGTAGAAGAAGCCACAAAAGAAAAAATTATACTGCTTAAAATAGGAGTGTTGCGGCTCGAAAAAATTCTAGAAGAGACGTTGAAGTTAGAAACAACGAACTCTACCTTACCGACAAAAATTGACGCCCTGAAATTCACATCAAAAAGTCTGTTAAGATTACCAATTGGAAAAAAAACATGCAACTGACTGAGAAAGCCACTCCGTATTCTATTGTTTAATGCGAGGAGCCTTTTAAATTGGAAAAGAAGAGAGAAATTTGCAACTGCGGCTGAATCATCGGACTTATTTATTATTGCAAAGACTAAACCTTGTTTTACTAACGAAATTGAAGTCAAGAAATTTTACTTAGCAACCTATCGACTGTTTAGAAGCGAAAGGCTTTGAACATGTTTTTGTAAATATAAAGTTGTCTCTTTTCTCTTCTTTTCCTTGCTTTTCTCTTCCCTCCTCACTCATTGAGTCTAACGTGTGTTGTTATTAAGTCTTCTTGCCTGTCAAATTGCCTCCTGGTAGACTTTTTGCCTCTTTAAAGCGCATGGACAAGCCGGAGGCCTTAGTAACAACCCCCACAAGTAACTAAAACTAAAGTCTATCACGTCAATTGTCATGAGAAAAGAACTGTTACAAGCAAGGATATTGAATAATTGCATGTTAAAAATGGTTAGCTCGAACAATGCAAAGCCAGAAATGACAAAGTGTCGGTCAAGACTGGAGCATCAGACGCAGCCCAGAAAAGAGAAACAATAATTGTATCATATCACTAATTCTTGAACTGCTCTCGCAATACAAAGACACCAAGAAAACGCAAATAAAAATGCCATCATTTGACAATATACAGGAAACTATAATATCAACAATGGAAGGGACACTGCCGCAGAAGCTGAAGCCGAGCATAACAAGTGAAAGCGTGAAGAAAGAGGTTTCAGGCAGCATGGCGCAAATCATTGAGAAAAAGCAGACAAGCAGGCAAAGAAGTCAGGCAAGAATCAAAGGCATCCTCAAAACAATGTCCAACTTCACTGAAGAGCTGCTTAGCGCAAAATACCAGTGTCATGGTGAAATTCAGCTAGATAGGAAGCGGCACCAAACTCTTATGGTAACAGTCAGCTGTTTCTTCGAAATTGTAAAGTTGATGTAAAGCAAAGAAATTCGCTGAGTATCACAACCCAGTTTTTATATCAAAAACTTTGATAGTAGAAGAAGCCACAGAAGAGATAACTATACTGCTTAAAATAGGAGTGTTGCTGCTCGAAAAAACTCTAGAAGAGACGTTGAAGTTAGAAACAACGAACTCTAACGTAACGACAAAAATTGACGCCCTGAAATTCACATCAAAACGAAGAAAGTCTGTTAAGATTACCAATTGGAAATAAAAAAAAACATGCAATTGACTGAGAAATCCACTCCGTATTCTTTTATTTAATGCGAGGAGCCCTTTAAATTGGAAAAGAAGGCAGAAATTTGCAACTGCGGCTGAATCATCGGACTTATTTATTATTGCAAAGACTAAACCTTGTTTTACTAACGAAATTGAAGTCAAGAAATTTTACTTAGCAACCTATCGACTGTTTAGAAGCGAAAGGCTTTGAACATGTTTTTGTAAATATAAAGTTGTCTTAGTTGGGGTAAAGAATAATACAAAAGCCACAATGATTAGTTTGGACAACAGTGGCCAGATGCAATCACCAACTGTATCAAGAATCCCAAAATTAGATCAGCTGAAGTTGTCTTTGACCTGTTTTTTTGATCCCCTTCCTCGAGCCTCTATAGAAACTCATTTTCCTGCATCAAATGTTTACTGCATGACGTTTAAGGGAATCAGTAAGAAACTAGTCACATCTTTGTCACGGGTGACTTTAATTTGCCAAACACTAATTGCGCTCTGATGAATTCATAAGATATTAATGAGAAGGATTGAAATGAAATGTTTGAATTTAACGATTTAGCTCATGTAATCTTCGAACACACCGGCAGCGTAAAAAACATCGCTCAAGTTTTCACCCTGGATGAAAAGGTTGTTAAAAGTGTCATAATTGAGCAGAACCTTCTGTCACATTTTCAATTGTCCGACCCCTCAGCAATAGAAATAGAGTTGAACCTATCTCAGTATGAGCGTAGAAAAAATAAAATAAAAATTTTCAGTTTCTATAGCTGTGATTACGAATGATTGAGAGATGATTTTTCTCCACTGTGCTACAGTAACGTGGGTTAAATGAGAGATGAGTTGTACGACGGGGTAATCAGTTCAATCGGAAAAATTAGGCGCAAACGAACTGCACATTGATGTGAGTTTCACCACAGGTTTCAGAATCAACATCCCATTAGATGAAACATCTCAATACGTTGCAGAAAAAAAATTGTCAAAACCTGATTCAATGACAATAAAATCCACATTTGAGAAGATGCAAGAAGATAATGTGCAGTCATTTGTAGAAGGCCTGCAATTAAACGAGTCAGAATTACTCCAAACAAGAGACAAGAAAACGACCAAATTATCAATCTATCGTCATTCTTCAACAATTGTATTAACAAAGCTCAATTTGGATTCAGAGAACGGTGTTCCGTTTTTATGTTACAATTTTCATGTTACCTCAGTGTTATTGTTGAAACCATTGATCAACTCGCTTATTCTGAAGCTTCCGACAAGATAGACGACGGTTTACGCCCCCTCAGCTATCCTTTGTAAGCTATCAAAAAGTGGGGTAGGTGGACCACTCCTGACGCCCAAAGAAAGTTACCTAACGAATAGAGACCGTTCGTTAAAGTTTAAGACCACCAGATTTTAATTCGGGAGTCCAGCAGGGCTCCGAATTGTGGCCTCTGCTGTTCCTTATTTCCACAAAATTGTCAACCAAACCTTGTTTTTCATTCCACTGTTTAATGGTTTGCTGATGATTTAAAACTTTCGTACAATGAACATATGGGTGACTGCTACCGAGCCCAAATTGATTCGGATTCAATCTACAAATGGAATTATGAAAAAAACATGAGTTTCAATCTTATGAGATGCGTTATCATTAGTTTCAATAAAAGGCTAAAGACGCAAGTTCATCTGGGTAAACCAAAACTGCAATTTGAGGAATCCGTTGAAGATCTTGGTCTCACAGTGCAAAATGATTTATCTTAGTGCCAGCACGTAGAAGCTAGAATTGAACGTTCCAACATGAAAGTTTTTCCATCAAATTTAAATAATCGACTCAAGTAAACTCATAATCTCGGTCGAATTAAACCTAGTGAATGGTACGCTGATTCCGATTGTCACTAATGCTTCTAATGCACTAATGTTGTTACATGCCGTCACAAACAGGCCTCAGGAATTTTGAAACTTTTCGCCGAAAGATACAAATTGGAAGATTGCCAATCTAAGTTATAAAGAACGACTAATTTATCTTTATGTGTTACCTTTTGGATACTTTTTGCTAATATCGGATTTTCTCATATCAAAACATTTCATAGGCAGGTATGATACTGTCTATACTGATTACCTAGAACTCTTAACAACAAACAGCAGGTCAAGCAGTTCTTGCGTTCTGGCCAAAATAAACCGGGAGGTCCAACGGTCGTATTTTATCTACAGGACAGCTTATAGGTCAAATTTTCTGTCATTATTTTAAATCTAGGAATGCCTGCAGGGCCTAAAAGTCTGCTAAAATTCACGTGGAATTAATTTCAAGATTATTTCAACGAATCAGACACATGCACGCTTGGACGTTCATCTGCTTATGTGATTGCTTTCTCACTTCATCGAGAACCTTAGGAGTTAACGGTTATAAGGACCCACAAATTCAAATACGAATACGAGATGTCCTGCACTTTTGCAAAAGTCCTAATAGAAACAATATTAATAGGTGAGAATGTCAAAAGTGTGGTTAATCAGGACCAAATTAAAAGGACGATCATCTTGAAAGTCTAGACCTGTTGTTGTTGTAGTTGTCGCGCATAACTGCAAATTGTGGGTTAATTTGAAATGATAATGCCAAATGCAGCCACAAATTGCACTTTTTGTCGCTTTTCACTGCTTCCTCAGTTCCAGTTGTATAATAATATAGATACATTGGCAGTGTGACTCCATATCCATAGCTTGCTTGTGGCGCGGCCACCTTTATCTACATTTGATATCTGTATCTACCTTCAGATGCGGCAACACCTGCATCTACGCCATTTTGGGTGATATGTGCCCCCGAGAGCGGTTATCAATATTTCTTACAAATCCTACTCAAAAAACAGTAAAGCAGGGGCAGTCTCCAGATCCTTTGTGTTAATCGAACACGTTCAAATCGTGGCAGCTTCTGTGAATGCTTTCGAGCGCGTTTTTGTATTCTTTAAGATTTATTTGCTCTCATTGCTATCAGGCTGTCTCTATCATTTAGTGTCGGTTTCAGGGAAAAAAAGCGAGTTGTAGAGATTGTTTTGTGATAGGCACCAGGCTGTGATGACTGCCGCTCAGAAACTGCTGCGCTATAAATTAAATGGATTTTAGGTTGCAGTAAATCACCCTCATGGAATTTAGAGCTGTTATCTTTGCCAGTATTTGATCCACAAGCTCGATCCATTTTTATCATTTTGACGTTGAAGTTTTTTTTTTGTGTTTGATTTAATTGTGTTATTTTGGGATCCGCTGCATATTTTCAGCTCTTCTCAGAAAAAATTAGTTCTTCAATGGAAAAGTTAGCAACAACCATTTCAGTTCTTTAGAGGATAGTCCTGCAAACCGCGGTATTGAGTTTCTGCTGTGGTTCTAAAGCATGGACGAGATTCTCAATTATCGACGTCTCTACGCGGCCGAACTCTGAGAGGGCAACCACTCCCAAGAATCTCAAGCTATGTACACAGACTGCGAGAAAAGTATCTTCGCGTCGGGAATGGAAAGCCTTGGAAACCCATATATGCTCAGCTTCTCATCCTGAGTGGCATCGAAACCAACCTGAGTGTCTTTTACGGCAGTGGAGGATGGGCACATCTGCAATGCACCAACTTACATTCCATAATGCAATGAAAGAACAAATTTTACTGTAAGCGTTGATCCTGGTGCAAGGAAAATCAAATAAAAATTTCTGGGCCTACAACAGCGAACAAAAAAACAAAAAAACAAACGTATAGTCCTTCTCTCAGTGTGTGTGAGTCTAGAACTAAGACCACAAGAAAACGAGAGCATCAGCAACGAAAACTTATACCCCAAAAATTTGAATTCCTAATCTGAAGCTTTTGATTCAGGAAAACAATACCATACCACCTAATTACCTCTGAGGGTGAGGGCAGTCAAAAATTGAAAAAAAACACAAATGCAATTTTTCGATGCTCCTATTTTCATTGTTCGAAGCCTGTTAATTTGAACAAAGGTAGCACAGTTTCACGGGCAGCACCCAAGAGTGATTATATAATAATCTATCTAATGCAGACGGGACTAGCAAATTACGTGTAGATGCGTTTGTGTATGGTGCAGCGGTATGAGAGGAGAAAAGAAAAATTTCATTTTTGAACAATTTTTATATCAAAAAATATATACATTAAGACCAAAATGAAAACGATAATTTTTCATAAGGTTAAAACAAAAACAAAAAGAAGAACTTACCATATAAATCCATAAAACAAAATAAAGTGTGCGAATTCCATAACAAGTAAAAGATATTTTTGTAGTTATCAAATAGGTCTCTGGTTATTAACTTCCACAAAAATATGGAACAATGGTTATAACTGAATCAATTTAACTGATTAACTGCCTGATTATCAACAAAGTCATGTCCAAGAAAAATTCCTCTTTGGTCTTGTTAATCATTATTTTAGTTGAAACTAATGCATGACATAATATCAGCAAAAGCCACAGGAAATTTTAAATTAATTTGTATTGTTTGTGATTCTATGTGATCACCCTGATATCCAGTATCAAATACAAATACTCTATAACTACTTTAAAATTTTCTTTGATTTATATATGGTTTAGTATTATCAAGTAATCCGTCATAATTTTTTGTTCACTACAATTTTGAATGCTTCAGTATGAATATATCTATCATAATCTATATTCATTCTAATTTCAGGACAAAATTAACTACCAAATTACAATAACAATCAGTAACATCCATTTTAATCCATTTAATATTGAATCATTACTTGTGCATTGACATGTTTGTTAGCAAATCCAACTACTATATCTTGTGGTCCCTCCATGAAAAATCCAACAAAAAATTAGTAGCATAAAGTACATTTCTGAAGAATGTCTCTCTTTCCTAATAAAATCTTTTTCTAATTCTTTCTATACAATTACTCTATGGTCAATACTAAGGTCAAAAATAGGTACACACCCAGATATATCTTTAATCGTTGTAACCCCATCACTAGCTACTACATCAGCGCTTTAAAAGGCTAGTATTAATGTTTCTTTTTACTAATTCGGGTCTTAATCCATTATAAATATTCTCTAAATGAAAACCAAACCAAAATGATTCTCTGTTCTTAACCATCATTTAATATGACCATTTTCAGCATCAACATGATCATTCTTTAATTGAATAATTTTATCAGTTTAACTTCTAACAAAATAACTCTTTTATTCATCATCAGTACTAGTGAGTAATTTTTACATCAAGTGGTTAGGAAGACAATGGCCTATGTTTTCAATCGTTCTACTACCACTTATTCCAAGTTTAGCTGATCTGCACACTGCCATCATTTTAAAATCAAATAATCTAATATCATCAACATTTGCATATCTAGCTAAACCCTTAGTAGTCACATCAAACACAATCTCAAGATAAAAATTAGGTACAATAAAATGATTCTTTTTTCCGTTGTGAATGGTTTCGAGCGTCTGTGAATGGTTTCGAGCGCGTTTTTGTATTCTTTAAGATTTATTTGCTCTCATTGCTATCAGGCTGTTTCTATCATTTAGTGTCGGTTTCAGGGAAAGAAAACGAGTTGTAGAGAATATTTTGTGATAAGCACAGGCTGTGATGACTGCCGCTCGGAAACTGCTGCGCTATAAATTAAATAAATTTTAGGATGCAGTTTTTCACCCTCATGATCTCAAAGATTTTCACCTAGCCTGTAATTGTACGAAAATAAATGTTTTGTTGTGTTTGCTCGTGGTTCCACTTTGTATTGCTGATTGTAGAAGGCCAGAAGAGAGCACCATAGTCCAAGACCATCCGACAGGCTGCTTTGCAAGTCACTGAGAATGTGCAGGACAAGTCGATACCAGAAATCTATTTTAGAACTTTCAAAATGTTATCTCGCTTCTCTATTTTCTAGATGTCACTACTTACATGTTATCAAAAATTGAGGTTAATATCAAATAAGAACCCGAATTTTTTCGTTCTGAACTCTTCTTGTATTGACGGTTGATGGTGAGGTGTGGATCAAACTTAGCCTCCTTGCTCTAGCCAGTTTTCTATAAAGAAGTTAGTATTAAGTAAATATGTCATCCGACTCAACCTTTGAGTGAGCTGATAAACTGTGCCCTTCATTTCTAGTTGTCTTATTTTTCTTATTGTTTTTCTTTTGTTTTTTCGCAGATGTGTGAAGTGTTATGTCCATTAAACTTGTTTGCGCATTCCATTGGATCTTTGTGAGAAGTGGCCATCTTTCCGTCAGAACTTAAGGCTCTGTTTGCAGGTGTTTAGCGTTACTAGATGAAAATCTTCTTTACTATGCTCCAGAGTTTAGAGCTGTTATCTGTGCCAGTATTCGATCCACAAGCACGATCCATTTTTATTATTTTGACATTGATGATTTTTACTGTGTTTGATTTAATTGTATTATTTTGGGATCCGCTGCATATTTTCAGCTCTTCTCAGAAAATACTACTGCTTCAATGGAAAAATAAGCAACAATCGTTTTAGTTCTTTAGAGGACAGGCCTGCAAACCGCGGCATTGACGGCTTTCTTCAGTGGTTCTAAAGTATGAACGGGATTCCCAAGTATTGACGTCTCTAAGCGGAAGAATTCTGAGAGGGCAACCACTCCCAATATTCTCACGCCATGTAAACAGACTGCGAGAAACGGATTTTTGTGGCGGGATCAGGAAAGCCTTGGAAACACATAATTGCCCAGGTTCTCATCCTGAATGGCATCCAAACCAACCCCAGCCAAACGCCATGTGCTATTTGTTAGCTAGCAACTAGAATCAATATGGTGTCTTTTACGGCAGTGGAGGATGGGCACATCTGCAATGCACCAACTTACATTCCATAGAGCAATGAAAGAACAAGTTTGACTGTAAGCGTTGATCCTGGTGCAAGAAAAATCAAATAAGAGTTTCTGCGCGCACAACAACGTACAGAAAAACAGACGTCTAGTCCTATCAGTGTGCGTTAGTCAGGAACTAAGAGCACAAGAAAATGAGAGCATCGGCAACGAAAACTTTGACGCCAAAAAACTGAATTTTTAATCTGAAGCTTCTGATTCAGGAAAACAATACCATTCCACCTAATTACCTCTGCGGGCGAGGGCAAATTTAAAAACACATTCAATTTCGATACTCTTATTTTCATTGTTCGAAGCCTGTTGATTTGAACAAAGGTAGCACAGTTTCTAGGGCAGCAACCAAGAGTAATTATATCAAAATTTCTGAAGGAGACGCGACTAACAAATGACGTGTAGATGCGTTTATGTATGATGCAGCGTTATGAGAGGAAAAAAATAAAAAAATATCATTTTTGAACAATTTTTATATCAAAAAATATATACATAAGACCAAAGTAAAAACGATAATTTTTCATAAGCTTAAATCAAAAACAAAAAGAAGCACTTACCATATACTTCCATAAAATAAAATAAAGTGCGAATTCGATAACAAGTAAAATATTTTTTTGTTGTTATCAAATAAAAAAAAGTGTGACAGAGTGTGAGAATAAACTAGAATTACCTAAAAACGAACTGCAAAAAAGAAGATCAATTACAAAAACAAGAACCATCTAATCTATCAATGAATATAAAAAGATCATTAAATTTGGATCTTCTTTCGGGTAAAATCTTTTAGTAATCAGCAAAGCTGCAACTTCTCTGATAATAGGTCTCTGGTTATTAACTTCCACAAAAATATGGAACACTGGTTATAACTGCAATCAATTTAACTGATTAACTGCCTGATTATCAACAAAGTCATGTCTCTGAAATAAGCCTCTTTGGTCTTGTCTCCTTAGGAAACAAAAACACTCCGCCTATGAGTATCTAAGAGATTATCGCAAAGCCGTGTTGTCTATGACAAGAAACAATTTCATTACAATCACTATAAACAATAATCTTTTATTTAGTCGAAACTAATGCATGACGTAATATCAGCAACAGCTACAGGAGTTTTAAATTAATTTGTATCGGTTGTGATTCTATTAGATCACCTTGATATCCAGTATCAAATACATATACTCTATAACTACTTTAAAATGTTCTTTGATTTATCTATGGTTTAGTATTATCAGGTAATCCATTATAATTTTTTTGTTCAATACCTTTTTGAATGCTTCAGTAAAATTGTATCTATCTTTATCTATATTCATTCTAACTTCAGGACAAAATTAACTTCCAAATTACAGTAACAATCAGTAACATCCATTTTATTCCATTTAATTGAATCATTACTTGTTCATTGACATTTTTTTTAGCAAATCCAACTACTATATTTTGTGGTCACTCCATAACAAATCCAAAGTAGTAGCATTCAGTACATTTCTGAAGAATATCTTTCCTTCCTAATAAATTCTTTTTATTAACTCTTTCTATACAACTACTCTATTGTCAGTACAAGGGTCAAAACTAGATACACACCCAGATATATGTTTAATCGTTGTAACTCTATCACTAGCTACTACATCAGCGCTTTACAAGGCAAGCATTGTTATTTCTTTTTAATAAAAGTTTGAGTCCTGAACCATTATAAATCTTCACTAAATGGATGCCAAATCGAGCTGATTCTCTCTTCTTAACCATCATATAAATATGACCATTTTCAGCATCAACATGATCACTCCTTAATTGACAAATTCTTTCATTTTAACTTCTAACTAAGCAACTCTTTTATTCATCATCAGTACTAGTGAGTAATTTTTACATCAAGGGATTAGGAAGACAATGACCTATGTATTCAATCGTTCCACCAACAATTATTCCAAGTTTAGCTGATCTGAACATTGCCATCATTTTAAAATCAAGTAATCTAATATCATCAACATTTGCAAATCTAGCTAAACCCTTAGTAGTCACATCAAATTCAATCTCAAGATAAGAATTAGGTACAAATATTCAAATGATTTTTTTTCTGTTGAGAATTTCATTGACATAATGCTTTGAACTCTTATATAGTGTATAACTTTAACCTAACTGAATCACCGTGTTATATGATTATTTTTAAACCCACAAACACTTTAAATCAAACCTTAACATAAAAAAGAATAGAGTATATTGAATGTGTGTTGAAGAATAATATGGCAGATTAGTGGACTTTAATGTTGATGTGAATTTACTTGGCACCAGACCTAGTCAAATGTAGGCTTGGTGTAATGATAATTACAAAATAAATTATAATATTACTCATTTTTAAAAAAATTATATTTCCAATTAACTCAAAAACAATTAAACCTACAATATAAATATGAAGTTCTCTCCAAATTTATTTTACAAAGACTCGCAAAAATATCATATTTTATTACGATCATTGAAGAAATCATTTTATGATCCACTCATAATCTTTTCCCTCTATTGAAACAAAATATGCAGATTACAATTCTATCTAACACTTTGTCTATCTAATAAAAAAATATTTTGATTAAGATCTTTTATTTTATAGTAATAATAACTACTTCTACAGAAGTATTCATTAATAAATGGTTCTATAGCTCGTACAACAGAAAATACCTTAAGTTTTCTTATCTCCTTGCTTCTTCCTTTATGTGAGGGTAGATATTTTTTATCATTGAAAAATATGAGATCTGCCTCTTCATTCACACTTTCAACATCTTCACAATGATCACCAGTAGGACCAAAAGATACATAGTTTATCAAAAAATATTTATAATTAGTTTATAATTAGATTCCTTAATAGTAATGTTTTACCAATTTCAATATTTACTGGTAAAAAAACGGAATTATTCGTTGATTAATTTCATTACTAATATCAGCAAAGATATTGTGTTTACTAAAGACGGAGTATGTTTTTTGATCATCAGTAGTACCACTATAAGCAAAATCGTTGATTATTATTATTAGTCCTATTACTACTACTATTAGCAAAGCTACTTCGTAGGTAACCAATGTCACTACTATCAGCGAATCTGTTGAATTTACCAAGAGCACAGCTCGTTTGTAGATCAGTAAAACATAAACAAAACATTTCCTATATATATATATATATATATATATATATATATTCACACATTATTTTTTCAACTAAAAAAAGTAATGCACTGTTTGTTTTATATCCTTGATCAACAATAAGCCTCATTATCTAAATGTTTTCTTTTGTGATATCCTAGATCAAAAAATTCTTGTAGAAAAATTAGAGATGTCTCCAAACCAAAAATGTCAAAGCAATGTATGTTCGAGCCATTCCTTCTTATAACCAAAACCCAAAGCGTATAACTAAAACTCAATTTAGATGTAGGTTTACAATAAATTTATTATCACTATCCTTAAAAGTTTCAGGTATTTGACCTCTCATTACAATTTCAATTGGTGCTTATATCACGAGCTATTCTTTCTATATCAATGTTACTCATAGCCTCATTGTTAATAATAAACAAGGTAATAATTTAGTCATTGCTTAGTATAAGCAATTGATACCTAAAAAATTGTTTCTAACATTTTTTGTGGTTATATGTTTAATTTTCTGTGGAATATTATTGTATTTTTCGCACCAATTGAATATTCAGAATTAGAAAAACAGCTGTTTTTTGTTTAGAGAAAAAACCATTACACACAATTGTTTTTGGTGCATATCAATCAACTAAAACAATTGTTAAATATTTAAATATAAACAATGAAAAACAAGTTGTTGTGTTCTGTCAAGATAAAACGATTAAGAAGGGCATTATATTGTGAAATTTAGTGAGATCAGTATAACTAATATATAAAGTAACACGAAATTGAAGTAATTCTATAAAATTTCTCGGTAACATGGCTGATCAATTAAATAAAGATATAGCACAATCCTGTACAACAGGTAGAAATCATATAATAAAAATGAGAGTAATGTGCCATAAACCAGTTCAAATAGATAATATGTCTAGAGCTAGTACTAATTCCATCTATGTTACACCTTAGTAAAAAAGTTACAATAATAACTTTATTGGTGATCATAAAAAATTAATAACAAAAACAGTAAAGCCATTTTTAAGAAATTCAATGATACATTTTCTTGTCAAAAAATTTCCATGTTATATGTTCCAGCTATAAAAATGTATAACAAATGTATAACAGTGAAGCCTTTTTAAGAATTTCAATGATACATTTTCTTGTAAAAAAATTTCCATGTTATATGTTCAATCTATAAAAATGGATGTTTTCTCCAGTTAAAGATACATCCTTTGCTGCAGATAAAGTTGTTTAAGTTATATACAACTCAAAAGAAAGCGCATTTAATATAAAAGCATATATATAAAAAAGAATCACTAACAAGTGTAATGAAAAGAAGATAACTGATTTTAATCATTTTTTGTTCAATTTGTATTCTATTTTTATGTTTATTTATAAACAAGTAAAGGATAAAGAAGGATACTGATAAGACAATTATTGATAGTAATAAATATTATGTTCTATTGTATGTAGTGTGTTTATTAAATTTAAAAAATTATTTGTTCATTTATTCTTATTTAGAATTTATATATGTTTATAAATAGTAAGTTCTGTTTCACTGAACCTTTAGAGTTTAAAGGACTTAAATATATGAATGATGTACTAACTCAAAAGATGGTATATAAATTGGGAACAAAATTTATAGCTAATTCGTTTTATGTTATTGAAACTGGTGTGGGTGTTTATAGTAAATTTACTTCAAATCCAGATTTTAAAAGAGCTGCTAAAGTTAAAACAGCTAAAGTTTGAACAATACAGCATCTTTAAAACAGTAGTTTTTGTGTAGACGGTGTACAGATTATTATATTACAACGCCAACGAGGTCGAAGACTTGCTATGTCCACGGAATGACAACTTCGCTGATCAAAAATGTTGAGGCTCTGTCAAAAATAATGAACTTCAAGATATGTTAAAAGTAAAATAAAAATTGTTTTGACAAACAGACAAAACTCAAAACCGCTCATAGAAAAGCACAACTTAAAGATTTACTAAAAAGAACAAACTTTGTAAAAGGTTTAATGAATGTATGATTACTTATGGATCATACAGATGGATGCTGAAGAAGTTTTAATTTGTTCATTTTAATAGTGTTCATAGAGTAAAAATTCGCAAATGTGGATCCAATTTAATTAGTGAATCATAAGTTATTACAATTGTGAATTAACGTGTTTGAATAGGCCACTTGGCAGAGTATTTGAACGTGTAATTTGAAGTGTTAGTGGAAACCAATTGGTTTTGAGATATGGATGTATTGTTATGTGTTGCGTTTATATGATCGTTATCCGGAGTGCTAGAAAATCTGGGTTCAGAACTTTCTCTATCAAAACAATTGAGTGCAATACTATCTTTTGAGCCACGGGGTGACTGTATCATGTCTTTACTAAATATCGTCTGCCCCTATCTTTTGTTCTGTGAACTGAATAATATCAAACTAACAGGTGGTGTGAAATGAGCAGTTACCGCCAGTTGAATAAACTATGTACAGTAAAAGTAAATATATAACATGAGTGAATAGCGAGTTTTTATGTAACAAAAATAAGTTCTTGGTTACAGTCTTGATCAAATCTGTAATTCTGTATCCCCTATGAAATAAATTCAAAAATTTGTTTCGCTGAGGTCCTTCAGATTTTCCATATCTAGGGATACTGTTGGATTATGGTACTCCTGTGAGGTCGTGCTCTTCGTGATTGAATAAGTTACTGTTGATTCGACCTTTTTCTTGGTGGGTGATTTGCATTCCTGTTCGTTAGCTGGCTTGAGGGGGACTGGTTTCTGTGGCTTGGTCGGACTTTGTTCCGTTGGGATGATCGTAATCATGTTTGCTTGCTCTTTTTTAATGCGGTCGCGCTCTATTTCGATTGCTATTAGTTGTGCTTTGTTTATCTGTGACTTGTCTTCCAGGAATATAACTTTAGGTTCGCTTGCTTTTGTTGTTTCTTCATTGATCGCCTTTATTTTCAATACTGCCTTGAGTATCTTTCGTGTCAATCTCTGTGATTGAAGTTTGAAGTGGTGCTCTAAATTTTCCGTATGAGTTTCAATCGGGGGCTTTCCGGTGATGTTTGCATAAATAGCGAGGCCTCATTTGATTCCACAATCCTTCAGTTGTCGTTTATATCGCTGTCTATATCAAAAATTTTGTGTTTTTTTATTGCTGTATATCCGGCATGCTGATTTTTGTGAATGACCAGTTGGCGTCAAACATTTCGCTGCTTGTGTGGATTCTTTATCAAATGCTTTCCCTGGAATGTTCTAGGGTGTGCGTGGTATTATTCTGGACCCTTCTTTTTTAAACCAGTTGGTTTATTCTCTGGGGGTTGTGGATGTTTTTTTTTAGGTTGTTGCTTCTTTTGATTTTCCGCTGCCATTTTTCTGACCTTGTCGGGACTCAACGCTAGTTTCTTCTTCTACGCTGTTTTTTGTTGCCTGGTTTCTTCTACTAATTTATCATTGGTTTCTCTCCTATCCATCGACAGTTTTACGTGCAACCTGTGTATTAACCTTGGTTTTTGTTCGGTGGTGGCTCGATTTGTTCTTGGTTTCTTTTCTGTTAGTATTGCTAGATCGTTTTTTTTACTGTGTTCATATCATAATGTTGTGTCTATTGTGATTGTGGGTGGCGAGTACCCTGTGATGGTTCCGTCTTCAATGATCTTCAATTGCTGTGCTAATGTGTGCCGTGGTTCTGTTGTTTTTCTAGCTAGTGATTTTTGTGCTACATTTCTGCGTGATTTTATGAATTTGGTGGTTTTGTTTCCTAATGTGAAGTGAATTTTCGACCAAAAAATCTTGCGTAAGGGAATGTTATCCTTTGGTGCCTGAGCGTGAAGTATGTTTTCTGAGTCGTCACTGTTTGAGTCCTCAAGATGAATGGTTGCACCAGTTAGTTGATGTGGGCTCGGTGTTGTGTTCTCTACTTCTTTTTCGTCCGTTTCTTCTCTGTAGCGAATGTCGAGTTCCTCCTCAGACTAACCGTTTCTTTTCCAAATTTCTCCCGTAGTTAGTGCATTTTATTTCAGCAGCTTCTTGTCTAATCAATTATTTGTTAACTTTTTGTATGTGAGGCTATGTTGTGAAGGTTCTGTGGTAATGTTTGAAATTTCTGTGTTTGGTTCTCTACCAAAATGTGCCTCGAATGGGTTTATTTTTGTTGTGGTAACTGGAATGAGTCTGATGTTTTCTATGATACCCGCAAGGGGGTTAGCTAATGTTGTGTTTGACCCATTGGGATCTATGTCGAGCACAGCTAATCTTTTTTTCATTGTTTGTATGAGACGTTCGACCCTACCTGTGCCTCTGTGATCACCAGCTAGTGCTAGAATTAGTTTGATTTTTTTGTTTTTGCAGAAAATTTCAATCTTTTTTACTTTAAACGTTTGGGCTTGATCGCATCTAATTGAGCGTGGTAATCCGTGTAATTTGCAATAGCTTTCTAAATATTCAATGGCCGTGTTTGTGTCGCAGTGGTTATATGTTTCTGAGTGAGGAAATCGTGATAGCCTGTCCACGGTTACTAAGATATATATTTTTAACGTGTTGTTTTTGAAAGGAATTGGTCCCGCAAAATCCGTTTGGATTTCTTTGTTGCGTTCAGTGAATGTTTGTAATCTTCCCAGATTATTTTTTGATAACATGGGTTTTAAATGTTTACTTTTTTCTACGCCGTGTTTGCAACCTTTGTGCTTGCGCCACAATCTTGCTATGTATGTTTGGTTACCACACAAAATGTTTGCTGTGGATTGTTGGAAGCACTAATGGGCGCAATTTTGCAGGTATCACGAATTTGTTATCAATTAAGAGACAACCAGATTGGGTAATAGATAAATCTCTTTGTATTTTATAGTATATAAGAAAGGCCTTTTTCAACGATAACCAGTCTCGTTTTTGTACCATATCCATAATAGGACCTAAGTCCTTTTTTGAGTTTTCCGCAAGAATTTCTTCGTTAAATACTCGCATTAAATTTTGTCTATAATTGGACGTAGGTAATTGGTCTATGGCCGCGTTTATCGGCGTGCTAATCATCTCGAATTGCGTTTAAGCCCTTTCTTTTCTTTGATTCTGGGTCAGTTTGTGTGCTATTATCCCTCAAAGATTTGTTTGGGGAACGTATGATTTCCATATAGATAATTTTTTTTGTTGGGACCACGTTTTTTTTATTTGGATATCAAATGTGTTTCTCTTAGGTTTTGGCGCGTTGTTATAGCGATTAGTTTTGAATTGTTAGGAGTGGAATTTTTGTTTACATGAAGCGACTTGTTATTGAATGAATTAAAGCAAAAAGCGTGATCTTTCGTGAGCGTTTTTTGTTAAGTGTCTGTGACGTCATTTCAATATTTTGTTTGCTGTCGTTTGATTGGTTGTAATTACCAGTCAGTTTTATCACTTCAGTTGGTTCTATATTGTGTCTCAAGGGCAAGTTTTTTTGTTTCGTATTTTTGACGAATTTTTTGTCGTCTTGATTTTCTAGTGCGGGTTTGCCTGATGGGTTTCTACTTAAGTAGTCCGCAAATCCCATGTTTGTTTCCGAGAATGTGTTCAATTGTAAGGTTGATTGGGAATAATCTGTCTATCCATCTTGAAAGTCTACTCTGATAAGTTTCATTTCCACTGCTATTTGTAAGGACCGACAGGAGTGCTTGATGATCTGTTTGTAGTAGGAATTTACTTCCATATAAATAAAACTTAAAATGCTCTAGTACCCAAACTATGGCGATTAATTCTAGTTCCTTTCTTCTAATTTGTTTAGGAAGCGACTTGCGTATGAGAACGGTTTCCATGTGGAGCCATGTTTTTGTTCTAAACATGCAAGGAGGCCTTTTTCTGCTAGCGTCCCATTTTACTCTTGTATCTTTGTTAAAATCGAAATGTATGTTTTCTGATATTTTCACAATCTTTTTTTTGATTTCTTTGAATGCTCTTGTGTGTGATATTTCCGATCTAGCTTACTTTGTGCTTTTGTGTTGTTTTTTGATAACAGTGGTCGAAATGGTTCTGATAATTCCGCTAATTTTGCTGTGATTTTTATTAGGTGGTGGATGCATCCCATGAATGATCTGAGTTGTTTAAGTGTATTTGGTGGTTTTATTTTGATTATTGTTTCAAATTTGTTTTTGCTTGGTATGAAACCAGTTGGTTATATTTTAAAACTGAGCCAGATAATTTCTGTTTTCGCAAATTCACATTTTGTAGTTCGATAGCTACATTTTTTTTGTCTATTGAATGAAGCACTTTGACTAGTTCTTTTTCGTGGTTGTTCAATGTGCCTTTGGTTATCACTAATATGTCGTCCAGGAACGCAAATTTGACTTTGCAATTTTTCAGTGTAACATCCATTGTTTTTTTGAAGGTTGTGGGAATGTCTGTTAAACCACGAAAAAACGTTCAGGAATCGGAATGTTCCTGTCGCTTTGCCTCCTAATATGTTGAAGGTGCAATGTTTTTCTAGTCGCAGTGCTAGCGGTATTTGGCTACATGCGTATTTTGAAGCAACTTTTGAGAATGAAAATGTGCCCTCTTCTTTGCTCCGTTCGGATATGTAGTTTGCCACTGCTTCTATCATATGATGGATATTTTGCATCTGGTATTTAATTTTGTGGATGGCATCATTTAGTTTTTTTGAGCCTAAAGCAATTTTTATGCTTTTTATTTGGATATCAAAGGTGTTTCTCATAGGATTTTGGCGCGTTGTTGTAGCGATTAGTTTTGAACTGTTAGAAGTGGAGTTTTTGTTTACACGAAGCGACTTGTTATTGGATGAATTAAAGCAAAAAGCGTGTTCTTTCGTGAGCATTTTTTGTTAAGTGTTTGTGACGTCATTTCGTTAATTTTGTTTGCTGTCGTTTGATTGGTTGTAATTACCAGTCGGTTTTATCACTTCAGTTGGTTCTATATTGTGTTTCAAGGGCAAGTTTTTTTTTCTTGTATCGAATTTTTGACGAATTTTTTGTCGTCTTGATTTTCTAGTGCGGGTTTGCCTGATGGGTTTCTACTTAATTAGTCCGCAAGTCCCGTGTTTGTTTCCGGGGATGTGTTCAATTGTAAGGTTGAATGGGAATATTCTTTCTACCCATCTTGAAAGTCTACTCTGATACGTTTCATTTCCAATGTTAATTGTAAGGGCCGACTGGAGTGCTTCTTGATTTTGTTGTAGTAGGAATTTATTTCCATTTAAAAATATTAAAAAGGCTCTATTGCCCAAACTATGGCGAATAATTCTGGTTCGTTTGTGTTATATCTTTCTTCTAATTTGTTTAGGAAACGACTTGCGTATGAGACCGGTTTCCATGTGGAGCCGTGTTTTTGTTCTAAACATGCACCGAGGCTTTTTTGCTAATGTCCCATTTTACTCTTGTATCTTTGTTAAAATTGAAATGTATGTTTTCTGATATTTTCACAATCTTTTTTTTGTTTCTCCGAATGCTCTTTTGCGTGATCTTTCCTATCTCGCTTATTCTGTTCTTTTGTGTAGTTTTTCGATAACAATGGTCGAAATGGTTCCGATAGTTCCGTTAATTTGGTGTGAATTTTGTAAGGTGGTGGATGCATCACATGAATGATCTGAGTTGTTTAAGTGTATTTGGTGGTGGTAATTTGATTATTGTTTCAAATTTCTTTTTGGTTGTTTTGATACCAGTTGGTGATATTTTAAAATCCAGTCAGATAATTTCTGTTTTCGCAAACTCACATTTTGTAGTTTGATAGCTAAATTTTCTTTGTCTAGTGAATGAAGTACTTTGACTAGTTCTTTTTCGTGGATGTTCAATGTGCCTTTTGTTATTACTATTATGTCGTCCAGGAGCGCAAATTTGATTTTGCAGTTTTTCAGTGTAACATCTATTGATTTTGGAAGGTTGTGGGAATGTCTGTTAAACCACAAAAAAAAAACGTTCAGGAATCGGAATGTTCCTGTCGCTTTGCCACCTAATATGTTGAAGGTGCAATGTTTTTGTAGTTGCAGGTCTAGCGGTATTTGGCTATATGCTTATTTTTAGATTACTTTTGAGAAATAAAATGTGCTCTCTTCTTTGCCCTGTTCGGATATGTAGTCTGCCATTGCCTCTATCATATGATCGATACTTTGCATCTGGTATTTATTTTTGTGGATGGAATCATTTAGTTTTTTCGAGTCTAAGGCAATTTTCATGCTTTTGTCTTTTTTTCACTGTGATTACCACTGGACTGATGAAATGTTTGTCTGAACACTTTTCTAGTTTGATGGTTTGTTTATCTTCGACTAGTTTTTCGAGTTCTTTTTGTACTCTATCTTGTAGATATAGGGGTACTCTCCTACCCTTGTGTTGGGTTAAAATTTCCATTGAATGTTGATCCTGCCATGTTGTTTTTTTTGAGCGTCCTAATCGTGTGCACAATTGTGAATATTTTTGAAAATCCATTTTTTTGTTTTGTTTGATTGCTGGATTGATGGATTAGAAACTAGGCTGATGGTCTTACAGTTGGTTTAGCTGCTGTTAGGGTGAACCCCAGTTCATTCAATACATCTCTTCCCATCACGTTTTGTGGAAGGTAGTTAATTAGTAGTATATTGCAGTCTTTTGCTGTCCATGAACCCGATTTCAAGTTTATGTGTGGTACTCCGGTAATATTAATCTCTTGATTGTTAAAGCATTTGTTTTTTATCTTTTCCGTAAATGTTGTTATATTTGTATTTGGGATCTTTTTTGTTATATCTCTAGCCGTTGTTTATTGCATGAAGGATCTTGGAGAACCGGTGTCGGCTAGCCAATCAATCTCTGTGTTTTGTTGGTTTGTTTTGACCCAAAATTCGCCTCCTACAACTTTATAGATTGAAACGTTGTTTATCTCTTTGAAGATTGAGGAGGATCTTACTCTATTTACTGTTGCCCAGTCCTGGATAAGTTCCTTGATGTATAATGATGCTTCGGCATCTTTTGTTTCTTCTTCTGATTCTTCTTTTGTGTCTTGTTCCTGTTCCGTTACATAAAGGACAATTCTAGTTTGTGTTTGTGATTGTTGAGGATAGTTGTTTACGAAATCTTGTCTTGTTGTGTTTGGTCTTCTTCTTTCGGGCATTCTTGCTCTACAAATTGCGGTAAAGCGTCCGAATTTCTTGCAAATTTTTGGCTGTTCAAGTGTTGAGGTGGTTTTTAATGAAGAGTTGGCCGCATTTAAAACATTGTTCAATTTTTCCTGAAGTAGGTGTAGGTAGAACTGGCTGTTGTGGAAACTGAGATGAGGTGCTTGGTCTGTGTCTGTTTCTGATGTATGTGACTTGTGACCAATTGGTGTTGCTATTGTGGGCTCAAATGGTTTACTGTTGGTTTGCTTGACCTCTCTCTTTATTTATAGCGAAGAATAGCACTTGTTGTGGTGTGCGTACTTCTGATAGTAAATCCATTGGGATAGATGAGTTATTCATTTTTGAGATGAAGAGGTCTTTTACTCGATCCTCTTCCAGTTTTTAAAATTTGCAGTGTGACCCTGCTCCTCTCAGTCTACTATGAAATGTCTGAAGTGATTCGTGTGATTGTTGCACGTGTGAGTGATCGGTGGAATAGTGAAAGAGATGTTTAGACCGTGTACGAGTTCGTGTGTTGCGCATTTTTCAGTTTGTGAGTGGTGGGCTATTCTGGTGGTACAATTTACGAGCTTCTGCTCCGAGTAGGAGGTATATCAGGTTTTTTCTTTGGTTTCTGCTTCGTCCCAAGGGATACTATTGACTAATGCACCTTTTCTCTCGATCGCCTTGCATTCGTTTTCGAAGTCTGGTCTCCTTCTCTCGTTCCTTTGCTCTCCATTCCGTGCTTCATCTTCTGTCGCCCTGTCTCTCCTTCACATGCGTCCTCGTACGTGAACAGTGCAGGGTAAAACAAATCTGGCGCTCGCGGTTTCAGTTTAAATAGTTCGTCTACTTCGATGTTGTCGCGTGCCATTTTCGCCATTTTCAAAGTTGATAATCATTGTTTCCATTCTATTGGGGGATTCCCGCCTGATTGCAAATGTTTTAAATTCTAATGGAGTTTTTGCTGACTGCGTCATATGAAGTAACTTGTTTGAATAAGCCAATTGGCAGAGTATTGGTGGAGATAATGTGTAATTTGAAGTGTTAGTAGAAAACAATTGGTTTTGAGATATGGATGTATTGTTATGTGTTGCGTCTCTATGATCGTTATCCGGAGTATTATAATATCTAGGTTCAAAATCTTGTCTATCAAAAGAATCGAGTGCAATACTATCTTTTGAGCCACGAGGCGACTGTATCATATTTATCGTATTTTTTATCGTATTACTAAATATCGTCTGCCCTTATCTATTGTTCTGTGAACTGAACAACATCAAACAAACAGGTGACGTGAGATGAGCAGTTACCGCCAGTTGGTTAAATTATGTCCAGTAATAGTAAATAGATAACATAAATGAATAGCGAGTTTACGTATATAATATAGGTCCTTGGTTAAAGTCTTGAGCAAATCTGTAGCTCTGTATCTCAACAAAATTACTATGAATCATAATAACACAGATAATACTTCTCTGAATCTTAGTAACACAAAGAATATTACTATGAAAATAACACCGAGATAATAGAATCATACTTTAATCATAGTATCATAGATTATTTTACTAGTACTCATAATAGTAAAAATATTATTACTTTGAATTGTAATAACAAAGATAATATCATATCAACTATAATAATATGAATCACAATATAATATTGAATTACAATAAAAACTATGAATCTTAAAAATGCTCCGATTGATAATAAAAGTATGAATTATAAAAAGAAACAATTTAACATTTGTTTTACTGTTAAATCTATATTTCCTTTCGATGAAGAATAAAACCGCATGTAAACAATCTTATTCAGAAAAAATTATTTGTCATTTTTGTAATGCACATATGTCTGGAGGTAATAGTACAACTCATATTAATTGGATGCATGGCTTAACTTATAATTGTGAAAATCGTGAACAGTATAAAAAAATATCAAAAAACTGATAGAGAAGGAAATTAGTATTAATAAATTAGTATCTGCAATTAAATATATATTACAGTAAACTATCTTATTGAACAGTCTTGATAATCTATCATTATCATTAACTTAAATTTTACAATATTATATATCTCTGCTTATTCTTTAATTTGACTTCAAGTGTGACTAATCTATATCTATGAAGATGAACACATGATATATATTTATCGTTTTTAAGTCTTTTACAATTTATATATAAATCAGGATTATTATGTTTATTACTCACACAATTACTTTTATCATATCATAACAAACAATTCGCTCATTAGGTTTATCTTGACATTCATCACAACTTCTACACAATGGTTTATCTCTACATTTATTACAATTTTAGAAAGCAATTTAATTATTGAAAAACAATTTTTTTGTCAAAAATGTTCCCCCGTTAAAAACGAAAGGTCGCGATATTGACGTTGAATTTTTTGCATCTTTAAATGATATTTTTAATACAGACAAATAAATTTTCAAATTTTTTAATCTAGAGTAGGTGAAAAAGGATCGTAGAAGACACGTACAATCGTTATCATCTTTATTTTAGAAGGTTTTTTAGGAATGATATGATTACCAAACTCAATTTACCTGAACGAAATCTGAGTGATGATCAGATTAAAAAAACATAATAACAGTGTTGATAAAACTCTTGATAGTGAGTAACCTAAAACAATGAGTTTAAGATATTGTAGACATTGTGATGAGTATAATAAGAATCATGAAGATTCTAAGAATCATGTTGAGAAAAATAATATTCTCTAGATAATATAAGTAAGGAACAAAATAAGGAGTGCTATAACAAAAGTAAAAGATATCTAAATTTTATATGTGAAATATGAAATTAAATGTTTTATACAAAAAGATTTTTAGTCATGACGTAAAAAATACTCATTTAACAAATCTTTATACAACTACCGATAATATAATTACTAACTTTGATTATATTACAACTGCGGATAGTTATGATAATACCAACACAGATAATAATGAAAAAGTAATACTGATAATAATACAACTACTGTTAATAATACAACTACTGATAGTATTACTAAAACTAGTAATAACTCTAACACTGATGTTATTGAACCTGAGGCAACATAAGTTACAAATAGATTAACAAGTAAAAGATATATTATTCATGAGAGAAATAATGATAACCAAAGAAGATTACTTGACAAAACTGATCGTTGTAGGGATTTTAATACAAAATATGAGATACACATTATAAATCAGCTAAATTTAAAGAGAATACTGAATTCAAATCAAAAAGAAATATGAAATGGAGAGAAGTTGTTCGTAACAATGGTTTGGAACATACTTTGAGATACGATCAGGTTTCAACATCGAGTAGTAATTATGAAGATCTAAAATGCTTAGAAGTGTTAGACAAATTACATGAAATACAGCTTTTTTCCAAATTAAACACATTTGATGAAGTAAAGTATACTAAACGTGCAAACCCTGCTTCAGAAGAACTTCTGTTTTTAACCCTGTATCAAACAAATGTATAATACATTAGAAGATTTAGATGATTTGAATAATGAATAACAAAAAAGAATGCTAGAACAATAATTAAATCTATCAGGATGGACCAAACAAACACTTAAAAATACGAAAAACTTATGCACACAATTTTAATTCCACTGGTGGTACATCGGTGGAATTACCGTTTAAATCAAATCAAATATTAACTAATAATATTGAAGATATTATTTGTTAGTATGGTGTTTGATTGCATATTTACACAAAAACAAGAAAAACCCTCCCAAAAATAGCAGTTATTATAAACTTGCATGTACTACTGAGATAAAATCGACTTATGCTCCATCCTATGATTAGAGTCAAATAGGTGAGATAGCAGAAGATTTGAGATTCATTACAAACTAAAGTAATTAATTTAATTAGAATTAAAAAAAATTATCCTGTATTTATTAATCATACAAACCCCAAAGGTTGTAATGTATAAAAACACAAAAAAACATTATGTAGGTTTTAAAGATGTGTGATTCCTATTGCGTAAAACATTTCGTAGACTTTATCCGTGTTTAAAATATTTTACATCATTTCCTACTGCAAAGACTTTAAATAATTGTTTCGCTATAATTAGCAATGAAGGTAGAAGATCATTTCATAGGGATGGGTACTTGATGTTTGAAAGGTTCATTACAAGAACTGAATACGAGTTACAATATATGTTGATTGCGAAGGTATAACAGTAAATGATGAGCATAGAGCTGTTATTGTGGATGGTGAGCATATAGCAAATAGCTGTGAGCATATAGCGTACTAATTGTTTGTTATGGTGTTTGAATGCATATTTACAAAAAAACAAGGTAACTAGTTTAATTAGAAATAAAAACATTCATCCTGTTATAATTAATCATACAAACCCCAAGGATTGGAATATTTCAAAATACAAAGAAAACAATGTTTTATTTAAAGATGTGTGATTCCTATAACGTAAAACACATCATTGATTTTATCCGTGTTTAAAATGTTTTGCATCATTTCCTACTGAACAGGCTTCAGATAATCGTTTCACTGTATTTAGCGATGAAGGTAAAAGAACATTACATAAGGATGGTTACCTGATGTTTGATAAATTCATTACAAAAACTGAGTACGAGTTACAATATATGTTGAAAGCGAAGGTATAACAGTAGATGGTGAGCATATAGTTGTTGCTCCTGCTATCTTTATATATATATATATATATATATATATATATAAGTGTATATATATATATATATATATATATATATATATATAAATTATATACATACACATAAATATTTATTATATATGTATATATATATATATATATATATATATATATATATATATATATATATAAATTAATTGTGACCATATATATATATATATATATATATATATAAAATATATATATATATATATATTTATATTTATCAAAAGTAAATATATTGAAAGATATATATGAAAGTTTTTATGCCTATTACCCATGAATTCTGAATGGTTTGTTAGTAGAAATGAATATTATAAAAAGTTAAAGGATATAATTTAAAACAAATTGACAATACTGTTGCGGAAAAGACATGAGATAATTGTTTTTATGGTAGGAAATAGTACAGGAGTGTGTTAGAGACGCCGATCACTTTAATGATAAATTTCGAGGTCAAGCATATAATAAATGCAACCTTCAAGCTTAAAAAAATTTTACTATTGCACTTCGGATTCAATTACGATTATCATCTATTCGTAAAAGAAATGGCAGCGGAAAAAACGAAAGTATTAGATAAGATGGTTGAAACTTAATTTAGTTCAAATTTAGGTTGTAAAAAAATAAGTTATATTTAAATTCTTTTATCCTCTTATGCCATAAGTCAATCAATAATTATTGATGAATGTATAATAATAAACAAAATTGAACAAAAAGGCAGAAGAGGTTATATTTCCTTACGAAATATAGTTTGATAGTATTGATATACTTCATAATGCCTCATTACCAGATAAAGGGTGTTTCTATTCTATGTTAAAACAATGTCACATGAGAGATAATTTTCTTTAACAATTAATTTTCTTGATTGGAATGATATGGAGTGAGACAACTAAAGTTTACTTAATGACTTATCTTAAAACAGGTGCATTATTAATGGTCGATGTAATTGAACGATTTAGAAGTATATGTTAAGAATACCATGAGATTGATCTATGTTTAAAATATTCTACTCCTGCCTGGATTAAATTGGTTATGTGGTTTGAATAGTTTGAATTGTTAAACCAAATTTTTTGGAGAAGACACTTGGGGTTTCAGATACTTTATGATACTTTACAGAGTGGTTTCAGAGGTGGTATGGCTTCACTATTAGGTGATTTTTAAACTGAATGTAAAAATGGACACATAATACCAGGATAATTTGTTAAACCGAATAACCTTGTGTAATTTGATTTTAACTCATTAAAATAATCATGTATAGTTCAGTTTACCACGGGTGAGATCAGGAAAGGTTATATTTTAAAAGTTACAAGTTCTACTTCTACTATTGGTTGCACCTGTATTGTTATTCTAATTAAACTGGCGAGTTAAGAGAGATGACTAAGAAGTATCAATTCCTCATAGATAAGAGAAAAGCTGATACGAGTCCATTCACTGAGCATCAAATCATAAGTATGGGTAAATCTAAAGTTGATGAGAAATTCATCTGAAAACTAACAAATGGATATGATTATGTAAATGAAGGCGAGGTGACAGATTTATATTTAGATCTTTACTTATTTTGGGTCATTTTGTTAAAATTGATTTTTTTCGAGACTACAGCAAAAAAGAGCCAGATATCTGAGATTCAGATACTAGTTATAATCACTTAGGTAAATAATCATTTAATAAAAAGTTAGGGTCAACACTAACGAAAAGTACAACTATGTAATGAATGTTGGACGTCAGGTTGTTAATTAGATCATGGGTTGCGATCGCAAGATATCACAAAACAAGTACGTTGCATTATAAAAAACAAGAATGATTACTTTAAAATAATAGTGTAGAGTTTAATATTGAGAAAAGGAACGAAGGTAAAGCTCAAGGTGATAAGTGTAGTGAAACTATCGTTAAGTAAATGAAGAATGCATACTATTGTAAGACAAAAAAGAATGTATATAATAGACAAGATGTTGAGATTTTCAATGATCCAGATAGATATAGTAAATTAGTTGAGAAAATTAGCATTAAAAGTAGTGCTCAAAGAAAAAGAAGTAATGTTGTGTTAGCTAAATTCAATTATCTAAGATTTTTAATATTAGAAAAAGCATAGTTTTTTATGTATAAAGCAACCTATGACTGCTTCGAGAAACGCTTAGATTGTACATATCACTACACAGATACTAATATTATACTTTTATTACAAAGATTTTAATTGTATTACTATTGAACAAGAGTTAAAACAAATAGAACATAAATTTAGTAATAGTTAATTAGGTGAGATGAAAGATGACTTAGTTATACTATATTAGCAAATAATTATATTTAAAACAATTATAATACATAATTATGACCAAATAATTATATAATATTAACAAGTTTCTCTAAAGCAAAAGCCTATTGTTATACTACAGATAAAAGAAAAGAAGAGAAAAAGTTTAAAGGTATAACTAGAGAAACAATTAAGAATCAGATAGATATCGGTAACTTCATGAAAGCTATGCCTTTTAAAATTCGGTGTTAAATAACAATAATTAGTCAATTTTACTATTGATAGAAGTAAATATGATATAGACAGAAAAGAACAATATAAGATTGCTATTTATCCATTCGATGATAAGAGTATAAGAGATTATAATGGTAAATTTAGGTTTCACTACTAAGTATTGGTTTAAAAAACCCTCTAGCCTAAATCATATTAATTTTTTTTTATATAAGTTGGAGTATTTTTAGGTTTAGAAACAGGATTAGGTAGTTTTAGTGCTAGAAAATTTAGTAAAAGGATTGTACTTTCTTATGTTTATTCCTAATATACTAAATTGTAGCATTTTCAAAAAGTTTAAAAGCAATTCACATTGTGCTGGTGGTAGACGTTAATCCGTACCACTAGTATTTATAGTGATGTTGCACCCAGAGGTACGAGGATGCTAAAGTATCTTGTACAAAGTGTAAAAGTAAAAAATTAATGAAAGTATCTGATGCTGTACTTGAAGCAGAGGTTTTGAAAGATTTTTTTAAAAAGTGTTGGTAAAACAGCAGCTAACTTTGGAAAGAACTTTGCCAATAATCCAGAAAGAGCATTAGAGATAACTGGTAGTAGTAGTGGCACATCAATAGCAACTATAGATCCAGCGAGATTATTACCATCAACTCCTGATTTGTTTATTTTGGCTGCGTCTAGTGAAGGTAACAAACAGGAAAAGGGTAATAACTAGGTACAAAGAAAAAATAGTTACAAGAAAAGGCAATTTGTATTAAGAAAAGAAAAGAGTGATTGAGAGCAGAGTAACAAAGGATAAGCAAGCTCAAATGTAGAAACCTTCAGTACTTCAACTGGCTTCAACGCTTGACACGAAACTAAAACTAAACGATCTTTCGTATGGTACAATAACATAATCAAAAAAATATGAGTAGGCTACCTCAGCATGCTGCTGCTAAACACACGGAGCTTGAATAACCCAGAGAGAAGAAGCAAATTTGCTTATACTCTGATACTGCGGGAAAACCATGTGATATGCCCCTGTCAAACGTGGATAAAGGTAAATCTGAATTTTCCTGACATATTGATAATTAATTATACAATGCTCAGAACTGACAGACCCCTTAAAAGGAAAAAATTCACACGAAGGAGTGCTCATAGCTCTTAAGAACTCATTCAATGGGAACAAGTTGAACCACTCTCTTCCGGACTGCTGTATTAGTTGGCGACTAGAAGCCAAAAATGGATATATTTTTAGTAGTGTTGAGTAAATAGCGGAGTACGATGCGGTATTTAAAACTCCTCTCGAAAATCAACCCATAAATGTGTGCGGGGACACGAATCTAACAAAAATCAACTAGCCTTTTTTTTTACCACATGCAACGATGAAAAGATAACAATAAGAGAAATGGTGGAAAACAACATGCTGGAGCTGGCTGTATATTTCCCAGCCTGCTCAATGAACCTACTGGACATAGTATTGCACAGAAATTGCATTCTCTTTACTCGGCTGGATCGTGCATTTACAGATATGTTTGATAGCACCGCCGATTACATGCCGGTACCAATAGTTGAATGTGATCACCATTAGTAACAACTGACAACGGCAGAACCTTCGGTAACGCAGATGAGGATGCATTTAAAGATAAAAAGAAATAGGGCCAATAAGGCCTTCGTGTTACTCCAACATTGCTGAAGAGTTTCAAGAACCAGAGCTGTATCTATGAAAATTTGTTTCAAATTGTGTACCCTGATAAAGACAAAGCGCAGACAGCAGTTGCCACCTTGGATAAACCAATCGACTCCAACCTTCTTAATAACTAAAAACCCAACAGAAACTGTTACGCGAGTAACCCACATCACACAAGATTAGCAGTGACTCGATAGTTGAATTTGTTGCCTCAAAGCTACTAATTGGATTAGAATGTCAAAAAGGTTAAGCAGGAAAGAGAAACACGCGAAAGATTACAAACAGTATCTGAACACCACAAAAAAGCCTCAATTCTTACTGAATTTTTCCAATCAGTGTTTACTTCCAAGGAAAAGTTTGATTTTGACAACATCAGCAACCCTAACTTCAATTAAGAAACTTCAGCACTCGCAAGGACGAAGTTGTGCATGAACACAGCATAATCCAAAAGACTAAACAACGTATCCCGGTATTCTGCTGAGAAACAAGTCAAGTCTCGTGATCTATCAGCAACCCTACATATGTGGTGTTTAGTGTTTAGATGTGTGAAAAGATTGAAACATCCAAAATCTTTGAAAGAACCTGTGGTGATGCCAATTCACAAACAGGAAGATATGTGTCTGGTAGAGAACTACAATTGAATTCATATTACAATACAATTTAACACAATTCATATTTAATTTCAACCGCAAGGTGTTCGAAACGTGTTTGTACGAAGACTTCTATCAATTTGGCTCTTGGTACCTCGCCAAAGAATAGCGCAGTTTTGTGAAGAGAAGATCTTTCCGAACAATTAAACTTTCTCTTCCTCTAAAAAATTCATAAAGCTCTTGACAACAACACGGACCTTCCATATGCGTTCAACCCTGTTCCGCATAAAAAAATAAGTGCGATGGCTGTCGGAAGCTGCCTCCTGGACTACTATTCGCATATCTGAAAGACGGAACAAATTTAAAGTTAAAAATTGAGTTCCCGAAGCTGTATTTTGAGTCCCTCTTTTGGTACGGTTATCACAGATCTGCTTGACGCCCTTAAGTTTCGCGATATCTATAGCTTTGCTGATGGTTTGAAGATTTAAGCAGTAAACATAACTCACGAGAAGCTGCACGATCTTTTAGCGCTGGACAACTGCACAAGGAACAAAATATTGTTGATAAATAAGCAAAGCCTAAATTTTGAGGTACAAACCCGTGTCTGAGAATCGCGAGTGGTGTTCTACCTATTTCTTCTACTGTCATTGATCTTGGAATACTGATCTATTTCGACCTAAATCAACCGCAGCGATCACATGCAGAAAAAGTTCAAAACTAATCAAGTGTTGTACTCCCTGAAAATAAACGTGAACGTATGAGTGATCACATTTGTGAAGCCAGGCTTGTACATATTTTTGATACTACCTGTGTTATTGTACGGCTCTTTCTGTAACGAGCTGACCATAACAAGGATGACAAACCTGGAATTTTTCCAAAAAAGAGTTGTTAAGTGAATCACAGGAAACAGTGAACATGAGAGAAAACTTCAATTACTTAGTCTGATACCACTACCAATGTTTATGCAGAAGAATGATCTCTTTGTTCATTTTAACGAACAAAGATAAGCTTGAGCGCTATTTCTACCTGCAAAAAATTTTGAACACAGGAGATTTTGCATTTAGAGTGTGCAGAATAATTAAATACTGTTGGAAACTTTTTTTAATCGAAAGTATCGAAGGCCTAAGGAAGAGGATCATGTCCGCAAAAAGTCGATCCTTCAAAAAATTTCCCTCACTTGGCAACCCAAGCACTTGGAATTTAGTGTGCGACTGTCAGAACTGCAGAGAAATGCCACCATCATTCTAAATCAACTTTTTGGGAAAAATTACCTTGGTATCGGGTGATAATCCAAACAACAACAACAACCACCACAACAAAAAATGTACAGAATCAAAACAAGCAACTCAAACCAGAGCTGTTTTTTGGACTTCCAATCAAAATTTTTCAGCGAAGCCAATTCATGAGTCTTTTAAATTAGGGAAGGTTGGTATCGACGAAAATTTGATCCAGCTCTCACGAAGTTACCTTCGGTGCCGTGAACAAACAGATCAGAATAAAAATTGCATAACACGAACAGCCAATATATCTAACGGAGTGACCCATGGGTCAATCCTGAGACAAATACTGTCATTTTTACCATTCAAATGAAATACTCAACCGAAGTAGAAACGTTCCAGCCTTGGATGATGACTTAGAAGCCATCGTTCAGCAAAACTCAGCAAAAAGTGGAGCACAGGAAAGCACAGGGATCTGAAACTGGGGAAAAAAACACTAGTTGTAACGAAAAACTTGTCCGAAAACACGGAACCAGGAATCCTGAAAAAGTTGGCCAGTCAGAAGGATCGTGGTGTCTCCAAGTCAGGAAATCTGCCATGGAACGAAAATTGCTCAAGTAGAGCCAATAAAGCCGACTGATATGCGACAAAAATTTCTTGTTGCGAGCAGAGAAAGTTTTCCATAGGTCGGAGAACAACTTAGCAACCACTCACGAAGGAAATACTTACGCAACAAAGCCAAGTTTTTGACGACGGAATCTGCAATGAAGTCAAGCCCTGCAGCTTGAGACCACGTTGCAGTTGTAAAATTTGAGACTCTCCTACAAAACTGGTGCCAAGTGACAAATGAAGGATTAATTGACACTCATGGGAAACACTATCGATTCTACTATTATAACTATAAATAATGTTTCACACTGCAAAATGTGAAGATTTTGTTCAACTCAAACATTGCCTCAGACTTTGTTGAGAAAGCTAGCGAAAGAATTGGGGATATCGTTATGTGTCAACTAAATGTTGTCACGGAGAAATTGTCCAAAAACACCGAACCAAAAAAATCCTGAAAAAGTGACCCGCCAGGAGGATCGTGGTGTCTCGCCTTGTTTCCTCTCGCCTTTTGGGTAAGTTAGAGAAAAAGAGAAATTGAACGATTCTCTACATGCGCAGGTAAAGCGAAGCTTGCTGCGTTCCCATTCTATACTGTTTTGGTATATAATTCTTGTTTTCTCAGTTTTTGCTTTCAATATACTTGTTTCCTCTCGCTTTACCAAATTAATCATCTGATCTTATTCGAGGTCTACTTTGGCCACTCTATAAAAAAGGGTTTCAGCAATAATCTTTCTTGATCGATGATATTCAAGTTCTCTGTGTGCTGGTAGAAGGATTTTTATGCCGGTTCCAGGGACGGGACGAGACAATGGCTGTTTTAATCCTGACTGTATTTTGAGAAATTTATTAGAGATGGATTTCCAGAGTTCTAATCTATAGAGATGGATCTACACAGTTACTATTTCATCCCTTTAGTCACGGAAGTTTAGGCATTCAGAAGTGGTCCCGTTGATAATTTTAAATCAATGCTGGACGACGTTGATGATATCTTTGAGGTTATATTGCGATCTTGACATTTTTACTGATTATTTTCAGCTATTTTCGTTTTTCCTCTGCTCCAAAATATGATTACTCATAGCAGTGGAAATCATTGCCAAACTTAAAACTCTATGCCCTCCCAGCACTGCAACAACGAAATTTAAAGGAAAATTCCTTTTAACATTTTCGAGGGGATTTGATTTCACAATGATTTTGGACTTGATAACACAAAATCGTGTCCTGCCCCCTGAGGCTGCTGTACTGAACTGTCAACAAACAAAACAACAGAATCTGCAGCATTTGTGTAGCTTGCGTTCCATTTCTGAATTACTACTGAATTGTTGACAGGAGCAATGGGAGGCAACATCTTGAGTCGTTCCCTTGGATAAGTCGGAGGAACCTAACTTAACTATTTACGTGCGTCAATCGCTTCGAAATGATTCGTAAAATTTTCTACAACAGTGGAAGGAACTGGATTATGTGGAATTCAACTGATACAATAACAATCAAACAGAATCACGAGATTAAAGCATGGTTACACAAATATTTTCCAATTTCTTTTCTATTCCCCCAATTTCATTTTGGACAAATTGATATCTAATTCTGTAATTATAATAGACTCTATGACCTCTAAAAGCATTGATCCTTACATATCAGGTCCTGTTAAGTGTCGGAGACCTAAAACGCTACAGAAATGGCACGACAAATACACAAAGATAAACAAACTAAACTGTAGAAGCATCTAATTGTTAGAATATCCGAAAAAAGACCGTCCAAATCTTTCAGAAGCTTATCCACATTACCAAACGCCTTGTCCTCATTGCCCAATAGATAGCTCTTCCAAATAGCCCAACAGAAAAATATTCGAAATCTACCAATATATATCAAAATAACGCAAAATCATCAAAACTATTACAAATTGAGCAAAATGAGATAAAATTTTAAAAAAAAACAGCCGAAACAACTCATAAACTGAAGCAATGTGCAGCATTCCAGTCAAAATTTGACGAGACTAGATAAAGTCCTAAAACATATGGAGCTTCTAGTGGCTGCTTCAATTGAAAAACACTTGCTCATACATTTTAGCAGTCATAAAGTTCTTTTGAAATAACTATCTATTCATTGGAATTCGTTTCATTTGTTTATTCGGAGTAAAGAGCAGACCGTCTAATTGATTCTGAAGTCAGCGAGTATTTTCCTACGATTTTTTTTGTAATGTTTTTCTACTACCCTTTAGTAAATAACACCTCAAGACTACTAGTAATTGACAGAGCAGAAATGCCAAAATTCGACAGGCTTTATCCTAATGCTAATGCAAAAAGGAATAATTGGTAAAACTTTCAGCCAAACACTTTTAGTGGACTACGAAACTCCCATTGACGTTCTATGGAATTTTTTTTATTTCACATATAGATTTTGAATGATAGACAGCAGTAAGGTCAGTGGTAATGTAAAAGCACGCAAAATCTTGAGAAATTAAAGTTAATATGAGCGTCAAGTACAACATCTGCTGTTGCTGAGGATTCAAGTTACGCTTCAACCCACCTTTTCACACCCTCTGGAAAAGTTGCTAAGCACCGGTGAAGGGAAACTGGAACTGCTGAAAGATGACCTACCATCTCAACAAGCACATAATCAAATGTTGCATAACCACCTTGGAGGTGGCATCAAATTTGCGGACATTGAAGACATTATGTGCATCACGGTTGTTTTTTTGGAACTGTGCATCATCTAAATTTTTCAAAAATTGTCCTTTTTTAAACTTTCCAATCTTGATGACATAAATTGTGAAATTGGAGAACAACTGGAAAGCGGTAACTGGCAGTCTCTAGTTTCCTGTGTCAAGTTTCCTGTATCAAAGTAAAGTTGTTCGCGCTTAGTATACGGTAATTTTCATCGATGCATTTGCTAGAAAAAGACAGTTGCCTCGTATGTCAAGGGGAAAGAATGTTGGCTGCGTTCAGGCGTCTAAATCCGAAAACGATTGTATCCAATGGTTTATGGTCTGTGAAAACAGCAAATTTTACTACTTTAATAAGTAAAACAATAGCTGCTGCATATAATCAAAGAACTTTTTCATCAAACGCGGCTATAATTGCCTTCTGCTAGAGAGTTAAGGGTCTAGAGAAGAAAAATAATGGTTTGTTTTCATCTGAAAAAATACAGCACATAACACTCCTCCAATAGCTGCCGCTGAAGCATCAGCGATAGATGATATGAGATGAGGTTGAAAATACAATTTTAAGTTGAGACAAATACACCGAATGACTTTTCTACCATTCCTTTACTTTTGTAAGTGGATGAATTGAGTTCAGTAGTAACTCTAAAATTAAAAAAAAATGTGCACTCTGGGAATTGACTCTCTGCTAAATGAAAGCACGTCAATTAGTCTACAAAGCTCTTTAAAGCTTTTAGGCTCCTCTAGAAAAATGTCAGAATTAGATTTGTAGTAAATGCTGTTTAACGCCTGTCGAAAAATCTTACCACTAAGGAACCAAATGTTTCCTCTAAGCCATTTGCACTTTGACGAACTGATTCTTAACCAATTTTCTTTTAGCCGTGTCAAAAGCTGATTAAGTGTTTTCAGATGAAAAGTACAATACCAGAAGTTACTATAAAATCAGCAGAGTCTACAAACATTGTTTTGAAGTAGTTCATAAATGAATAAGTGGAAAAAAATCCGGCGATTTTAAAACTTAGCAACAATCCTACAGTTTCAAACATATCAAAAGCTGAAGTAACGGCTGTTTTCTTCATATCGTCAAAATGAAGCAAGAACTGATGGTACGATTCGAGTAAATCCAGTTTACTGAACGCAGTTTAGTCAAGGAAAACGACTATCGAAAAATGCGGAAAGATTGGATAACAGTCTCGAAAATGATTTGGTTTGAGGAACGATAGTTACCACTGGGTCTCCAATCACCAAACTCATTCTTTGGAACCATATATATAGCTGAGGCATAAGGAACTTTTACATTCCATACTATACCAAGCGTTGCATATCGTCAATTGCTTATTTGGCAATTATTAACTTTTGTGGTGTGATTTGACTACCATTGCAGAAAAGTGTTTTCTTGTTGTTACGATTTTATGAACTGTTTTATATTTAGCTGGAATACCGAAATTTACATCAGCAAGAACATAGGAAATATTTTCGATGATAGCTTATAGCTTCGAGAGAGAGAGAGAGAGAGAGAGAGAGAGAGAGAGAGTTCAGTGACGACAACTTGAAGTGATAGATAGTTTTTACCAACCCGTGTAAGTGATTGTCTCCTAGAAAGACCTGTAAAGCTAGCTGTCAATTGATGTCCGGTTATCACAGTTGCCCAAAATTTCAAACTGGTCCAGAAAGTAATTCACAAACGCTTTGGAATCTGCAATAATGAATGTGAAGGGAAAAGTTCTTCGGAGAGAAGGAATGGAGTTGAAAAAAGACATTTCACCGAAACTTTTAATTTCGTCTGCATTATATGTTTAATGTTTTCTTAATGGTGGAGAATTAAATGAGCTGTCACAAAATTTATCATTATTCTTGAAATCATGGAACTGTGTCTGCTAAGATATGCATGGAGTTGTCGCCTAATTTACCGGCTACTCAAATAAAAAGATGACCCCCAGGGATTAATTCGCATAACATAGGGGATACTATTATGCCGGACTCAAAGATCACTCGAGGTGCTGGCTCAAAGTTTTTTGGTTTTTTACCTCAAAACCACATATTGCTAGATTTTCCTTTTTCTGCAAAGTAAAAAAATTTACGGCAGTTTTTACGTTTCTGAATTCCAGTGAATGATCTATATATTTTCCACTGATCTAATTGAATTCGACTGGAGAAGGACGCCGATTATGTTTAAAAGATTGCTAGATATTGGCCGGTTTTGCTGCATTTTGCTGACTGCGGATAAATGTGATTTGGAGATAATGAATTCAAAAATTTTTCCACAGCATTTTACGAGGGCGCTGAAATAGCAATTTTAACAGAAATAATCATTGCATTCATCGATTTTTGTTTGATGACATCCTCATCTAATGTCAATTTGAATTTTCCAAGCTTAAGTTGAATTGGCTGTCCAGCAAATCTAAGGTTTCTGACCATCCAATCATATAATTTCCGAGGCTTATTTTAACAATTCTTGTTTTGGGTACAGCAATTTTCCGCATATGTGATCCTTTGATTCACGAAAGTTATCAATGACATAAAAAAAATTGTAACGTCTACTGTAATGACTGTTAGTATCTGATAAAATTTTGTCTAAATTTTTAACTCCACAAGGACAACCTTAGATTCTATTTGGCGGAATCAAACACATGGAAAGGTCCTGTGCGACACAGGCGGTTTTACTGCAATTTTTCCACTGTAGCCACCGGTTGATGACTAATGATTGGCCGACAGACGAGTTCCACAAAAAGTTTTATTCCGCTTCCACGGAATGAAGGAGCCAATGGTTTTCATCCTGTCTGTATTTTGAAGGATTTATTAGAGATCGATTTAGAGAGCTCTATACATGGATCTATAGATAACAATCTTTAGAGCTACTAATTACTTCACCAATTTGCCAGAGAAGTTAGGGGGAACAGTAGTGGTCCCGTTTTTTAGAATTAAACCAATGCTGGACACTATTGCTGAAAACTCTGAGGTTATATTGGGATCTTGACAATCATACTGAGTATTTCTCAGTTACCTCATGTATTCGTTCTTTTTCAGCTCCAAAATTGGTTAACTGCTATCTCTGGAAACCATTGCCGAACGTAGAGCTCTATGATTTCTCGGCACTGCAACGGCGAAGCTTATAGAAAAATATAAATAAACAATTTCGAGGCAATCTGATTTGACAATTATTTGTGACTTGATAACCTTCTATAAAAAGGCTCCCACAATATAACAGAACCAGCTGTCTTTCTACAGCTTGCATTCCGATTCTGAATCACTACAGAATTCTTGATGCGACTAATGAGATGCAACATCCTGAGTTGTTCACTTTCAGGAGTCGGGGAAACTATTTAATTTCATCATTCTCTTAGAAAAGATTCGTAAAAAGATTTATTGCTGTGGAAGCATCAGGTTTATTTGAAAGTCAACTGATACAAAACATTCAAATAGAATTAAGAGATTAAAACATGGTTACACAAAACTCATGACCTCTCTAATTCCTATTTCAATTTCGACAAATTGAGATCTAAGTTTTTAATTATATTTGGCTCTCTGACCTCTAAAGGCCTTGATCTTGGTGTCAAGCTCTGCTACAAAGCTATAGATACTATGAAAGCACGTCAATTAGTCTACATACCTCTTCATAGTTTTTAGGCTCCGCTAGCAAATGCCACAATTAGATTTCTGATAAATGCTGTTTAATGTCTGTCAAAAATTCTTACCACAAAGGAATCAAATGTTTCCTCTAAGCCATTTGCACTTTGATGAATTGATTCTTAACCAATTTTCGTTTAACCCTGTCAAAAGTGGATTAAGTACAATTCCAGAATCTACTATAAAGTCATCAGAGTCTTCGAACACTGTTCTGAAGTAGAAACTCAGCAACATTCCTATAGTTTCAAACACACCAAAAGCTGAAGTAACTGCTGTTTTTGCCATATCATCAAAATGAAGCAAGAACTGATGGTACGCTTCGAGTAAATCGAGTTTTCTGAACGCAGTTTAGGCAAGGAAATCGACTATCGAAAGTTGTGGAAAGATTGGATAACAGTCTCGAAAATGATTTGGTTTGAGGAACGATAGTTACCACCTGGTCTCCAATTACCAAACTATATTTTGGAACCATACCTATAGCTGAGGCATAAGGACCTTTTACATGCCATACTATCCCAAGCGTTGCATATCGTCAATTGTCTCTCTGCCAATTTTTAACTTTTGTGGTATGATTTGACTACCATTGCAGAAAAATGTTTTCTTGTTGTTACGATTTTATGAACTAAATTATATTTAGCTGGAATACCGAAATTAACATCATCAAGAACATAGGAATTATTTTCGATGATAGCTTCCAGCCTAGAGAATGAGAATTCAGTGGGGACAACTTGAAGTGATAGATAGTTTTTACCAACCCGTGTAAGTGATTGTCTCCTTGAAAGACCTGTAAAGCTGTCAATTGATGTCCGGTTATCACAGTTGCCCGAAATTTCAAACTGGTCCAAAAAGTGTAATACAAAACCGCTTTCGAATCTGCAATAATAAATGTGAAGGGAAAAGTTCTTCAGAGAGAAGGAATGGAGTTGAAAAATGACATTTCATTAAAACTTTTAATTTTGTCTGCATTATATGTTCAAGGTTTTTAAATGGCGGAGCATTAAAGGAGCTGTCCAATATTTTATCATTATTCTTGAAGTCATGGAACTGTGTCTGCTAAGATATCAATGGAGTTGTCGCCTAATTTACCGGTTATTCAAATAAAAAGATTACCCCCCAAGGATTGCTTCTCATAACATAGGGGATCTTATTATGCTGGACTCAAAGTTTACTCCAGATGCTGGCTCAAAGTTTTTTTGGTTTTTAACCTGGCCGTTAAAGCCACAATTTGCTAGATTTTCATTTTTCCGCAAAGTAAAAAAAATTAACGGCACTTTTCATGTCTCTGATTTTCAGTGAATAATCTATGTATTTATGTTTATTTTTATATCTATGTATATCCACTGATCTAATTGAATTTGACTGGAGAAGGACGCCGAATTCGTTTTAGAAGACAGCTAGATATTGGCCAGTTTTGTTGGTTTTTTTTGCTGACTGCGGATAAAAGTAATTTGGAGAATATGATGAGACCAAAAGTAATTTGTAATTTGAGCAAGTCAAATTTTTTCACAGCATTTTACGAGGGCGCTGAAACTGCAATTTTAACAGAAATAACCATTGCAATCATCGATTTTGTTTGGTGACATCCTCATCTAATGTCAATTTGAATTCTCCAAGCTTACGTTGAATTGGCTGTCCAGCAAATCTAAGGTTTCTGATCATCGAATCGTATAATTTTCAAGGCTTATTTTAACATTTCTTGTTTTGAGTACAGCAATCTTTCGCATATGTGATCCTTTGATTCACGATAGTTATCAATGAAATAAAAAAAATTGTAACGTCTACTGTAATGACTGTTAGTATCTGATAAAATTTTGTCTAAATATTTAACTCCACAAGGACAAACTGAGATTCTATTTGGCGGAGTCAAACACATGGAAAGGGCCTGTGCGACACAGGCGATTTTACTGCAACTATTCCACTGTAGCCACCGGTTGATGACTAATAATTGGCCGACAGACGAGTTCCACAAAAAGGTTTTATTCCGCTTCCACGGAATGAAGGTGCCAATGGTTTTCACCCTGTGTGTATTTTGAAGGATTTATTAGAGATCGACTTAGAGAGCTCTATACATGGATCTATATATAAGAATCTATAGAGCTACTAATTATTTCACCAATTTGCCAGAGAAGTTAGGGGGATCAGTAGTGGTCCCGTTTATTAAATTTAAACCAATGCTGGACACTATTGCTGAAAGCTCTGAGGTTATATTGGGATCTTGACAATCATACTGAGTATTTCTCAGTTACCTCATGTATTCGTTCTTCTTCAGCTCCAAAATTGGTTAACTGCTATCTCTGGAAACCATTGCCGAACGTAGAGCTCTATGATTTCTCGGCACTGCAACGGCGAAGCTTAAAGAAAAATATAAATAAACAATTTCGAGGCAATCTGATTTGACAATTATTTGTGACTTGATAACCTTCTATAAAAAGGCTACCACAATATAACAGAACCAGCTGTTTTTCTACAGCTTGCATTCCGATTCTGAATCACTACAGAATTCTTGATACGACTAATGAGATGCAACATTCTGAGTTGTTCACTTTCAGGAGTCGGGGAAACTATTTAATTTCATCATTCTCTTAGAAAAGATTCGTAAAAAGATTTATTACTGTGGAAGAATCAGGTTCATGTGAAAATCAACTGATACAAAACAATCAAATAGAATTAAGAGTTTAAAACATGGTTACACAAAACTCATGACCTATCTACTTCCTATTTCAATTTGGACAAATTGAGATCTAAATTTTAAATTATATTTGGCTCTCTGACCTCTAAAAGCCTTGATCTTGGTATGTCAAGCTCTGCTGAGTGTCAGGGACTTAAAATGCCGGAAAATCAGAAAAACACCTAAATACACAAAGATCGAGAAAAAATACTGTAGATACTACAGATTGTTAAAACATCCACAAAAATTCATACACATTGTCCGGAAGCTTGTCCAGATCACCGAGCAGCTTGTCCTCATTGGCCAACAGCTCTTCAAAAAAGTTCAGTAGTAAAAAAACAAAATCAATATAACACAAAATAATCAAAATTAGTACAAATTCAGCAAATTGAGAAACAAAAAAACAAAGTAAATAAAAAGCACCTGAAATAACTGATATTTTCAAGCAAAATTTATGCAGTATTTCACTCGAAATCTGACAAAGGTAGTTAATGTCGATCAGTATATGGAGCTTCTAATGGCTGCTTCAATTGAAAAACACCATTTATTGTACAATCACAAGGCCCTTTCCAAATGACTATCGATTCCTTAAATCTTTTTAAGTAAAGGTTAGACGTTTAACATGATTCTTGTACTAGGGAAAAATTTTCCGGGGATTTTGTTTTTGCAAGGGGTTTTCTATTATTTATTTTGGAATTAACACCTGAAGACCACTAGTTGCTGGCAGAGCAAAAATACTAAATTTCATCAGGCTTTATCCTAATTCCAAGAGTTTAATAGGCAAATCTTTCAGCCAAACACATTTAATGGATTTCGAACATCGTTTTTAAGTTCTATGCAACCTTTCTCCGGATGATGTACATTAAAGAAAGAAAGAAAGAATTTATTTCTCCAGTACTAAATGAAATAACAACTTTCAAAAACGGTAACAAATATGCAAAAAAAGAAAGGATACTAACAATAGAGTCATGCTGGACTTTTAAGCTGTAGAGGGCAGAAAACGAAGCCATCAGGCCTACACAAGGTCTGCCCCACTGCGTAATACGTCTTCAAAGCAAAATGAAAAAAGACCTAGAGAAGAAAAGGGCTCTGTAAAAAAGTAGCAAAAGAAGTCACAAGTGTTTCTGATCATTAAAAAACGTCCAAAAACTTTTTGGTCCCACTGCCAAGGTCTGAGCACCACGAGGACGCTCACAAAAGCAAAGAGCTGTAGAAAAATCAAAACTTTTGAAAAATCGATAATTTTGTCTCCTATCGACCAAAAAATTTCTAAGTGTTTTTGGTATCATGGACCAAAAAAGGGCCATATCTCGAAAACTAAAAAAACTACGAAGCTCATATTTGGTATGGAAAATTAGAAGTTAAAAAAAAGGGCTCCTGCCCCAGGCTGCCGTAGCAGCCCGCGACAGGAGCCCTCACGAACCCTTTTGTTTGAACACCAAGGTAACTAAATCTGAATTCCCAATCAAATAATGTTTTCTAAATAAATGCACAAAATTTACAAGCTCTGACGGAGTAAGCTCTGTAAGATTATTGGGCAATACTCCACTTCTCTCTAATGCATTAAAAAGACTAGTACCTCTATACTTGATGGAATTTTTTTCGATTTGTTTTTACATAATGGCAGTTTCAGCAGACGTAAATTAGCACTTCTGGTAATACGATCAGAACGTTCAAAAATAAAAAACGAGTTGAGATACTCTTTACTGTGGTGACTGTTCAGAGAACGCAGAACAAATTTAAGTAGCTCATACAAAAACAATTCATAAATCGATAAAATTTGATGCTTTTCAAAAAGATCTGAGCACTGATCACGCTTTTTCCTGAAACAAGTGAATTTTAGAATTTTTTTCTGCAGTGAAAAAATCCTGGACAGGGCAGAATGACTGCAGCATCCATACACAAGAAGTCCGTACTGAATAACGGACTTGATATTCGAATTGTAGTATAATATCAAGTCTTTTCTGGGTACATAGTGACGTAACTTTGAAACGACTCCACACTGGGTGCTTAACCTTTTTCAAAAATTCCAATATGCGAATGAAAAGCCAGCTTGCAGTCCAGCATAACTCCCAGGTATTTACATGTAGCAGCAGCTTGCACATTAATATTTTCAATACAGAAGCTACCAACACTGGAAGCACGATGACCTATGTTTAAGCAAACTGTTTTATCCAGATTCAGTACTAGTTTGTTAGAAGTCAACCATCTGCTAACCGACTCAAGGTCGGCTGTGATTTGTTCAAAAGTCACATCGAGTGCGGATAGATTTGTGTCATCAGCAAAAAGAAAAATTTCTAAATTTTTACACACAATTGGTAGGTCATTTATATATATCAAAAACAAAATAGGGCCTAAAACAGACCCTTGTGGAACGCCACAAGATATTTCTTTATATGAAGATGCAAAACCAGAAAATTCAACTCGTTGAGACCTGTTATGTAGATAGCTTTCAAACCATTTTAAGGCATTTCCTCCAATTCCATAGCAGGACAACTTCTTAATTAGGATGCTATGATCTAGAGTATCAAATGCTTTTTTAAGATCCCAGAAAAATTTCACAGAAAATTTAGTTCTACCATGCCTTATCCTCTCTGTCAGCTCTGCCAGAGCATCAACGCAACTATGCTTTTTTCGAAAACCAAATTGTTTATTAAAGAAGAGACTAAAAGATTCAAAATAATAGTAGACTCTATTAAACATGACTCGTTCAAAAACTTTACTCCATACAATTAAGAGAGATATAGGTCGGTAGTTATTCTCATCAAGCTTTGAACCGGACTTAAGAAGTGGAATTATTTTCGCCTTGCGCAGAAGACTTGGAAAAAAGCCCTTCTTGAATGACTTATTCACCAGCTGAGCCAGATACCCCGATGTAACAGGTGAAGTTGCTTTTACAATAAGGTTGCTCATGTTATCAACCCCAGAAGATGATTTATTATCAAGCTGATGGATGATTGTTTCAATTTCCGCTGTATTTGTTGGATATAGATGCATAGAAAAGTTTTGATCACTTGGTAGTACTAATTCCACATCCGGCAGGCAAGAGCGAACATTATGTCCAATAGTACTAAAATACTCATTAAATTTCTCAACAATTTCGCACCCTGAAGGACTTTTTCCCATTCTCGCGCAAGATGACAGAGCTGGCAGAGACAAATCTTTAGTAGTTCGACCCTTGATATCATTTAACAACTTAAAAGTGCGCCTTGAGTCTCCGATACAGGAAGTAAATTTAGTCATATATGATTTTTTCGCTGTAGTGTAGGTTTTTTCAAACTTCAAGCGGTATTCACAGAACCGCGAACGCTTTTGACTGTTGGACTTATCTTTTGACCACTCTCGGTGTAGTCGATTTCTTTAAGTCCGCATGTTTTTCAGAGTATTTGAGAACCATTTGGGTCTTGATATTTTGATATTTCGGCTTTTCTTTATAGGTGCAAAAGAATCAGTCACACTTAAAACTGTTCGCTGGAATCGCTCAAAAGCTTCATCGACACATAACACATCAGATAACTTACACTTGGCAAGTTCGTGACTCAATTTAAACTGGTAAATCAAAACTTGTTCTTTGTTATTCAAAAAAGACGTGTCCCGGAAAACTTTTTCAGTAGAATCTTCGACACTGTCACAAAAAAACTGAAGATATATTGGATAATGATCGGTAAAATTCTCGGCCTCCATGACCAATGATTGGAAGACTACAATATTTTTAGTTATATAATGATCAATACAGGTAGCCGATTCATGTGAAACACGAGTCGGTTCATCTATCAAAAAATCGTATCCATTTGCAGCAATAGCATTTAAGTAGTTTCTCGATATCAGGTTACAATCCAGAGTATTTATGATGAAATCTCCACATATAACAATTCCAAGATCATCAGAACAACTTTCCAGAAACCTATCAAAGATATCAAGGAACTCCAGCTTATTAGTGCGTGGGGGATTATAACAGGTTAACACTTGAAAACAAAAATTTCCCGCTTTTAGTTGAACAAAGGCTGATTCAGGTAAACATGATGACAGTTCTTTAACAAATGAAATAGTTTCAAGAATTTGTATCATCACACCTCCCCCTCTTGAGTCACCAACTATGCTTGAAAGGCAATTATAACCTTTCAATAGATAACAAAACTTATCATCGTCTTCATTTAACCATGTTTCTGTAAGGCATATTACTGACGGCGGAGACTCAAGGCTGAACACTAGTGCTTCCAGGTTGTTAAGATTTTTACGAAGCGACCTAACGTTAACAGTTAGAATAAAAATAGATTGTATACGACTTGTTTGAGGATGATTACCGCTAGTCCTGGGTCCGGAACTCCTCACTTTCCTCCACATGAAAGGGCTGCTCAATGATTGTGTCCAGATTACTTTCCTTAGCGTTAGGGGTATCACCAATTAATCCCATTACATAATCCAAAAGATCGTCCTTGTTGTCTTCTCTACTACTTCTGAGTTCCTCCACTAACGATGACTCTTGATCGCTAAACGTGGTCTTTTCTCTCATTCTTTTAAGTCCTGGAATGCCAGTAGAAATTGGGGTTCTTGGCTGGAAATTGGGCTGACGAAACAAACTGGGGAGTGGGGTAGACGGCTGCACAAAGACATTGGAAGCAGGCACAGGATTGGATAGAGGCGCATTGGACGTTTGTTTTTGCGTGTTTAGTCTCCGCATATTTTTCTTGGCCGTTTGCTTTAGTTCGTCGATGTCTTTCACTGAATTGATAGTATGGCTTCTAGTTCTACCACCTTCTTCAAAATGTAGCATTGGAGCCGAGTTGTAGGTTGTTACCAATAGGTTTTGACTTTCCGCAGTTTCTTTTAGGTTTATGTCGTATTTTGTTAGGCGTTCGTAAAGAAATACTGGCTTGCCATTCATTGGGTTCTTAAAAAAACTTAAGAAAACGTTTGCGGCTCCAGATTCGTTCCTTCTGATCGTTGTATAAGAACTTAGCAACAATCCCAGGTGGTTGTTGGGTTGTCCCATTGCCCAAAGCATGGCAAGCTTTCAAATCGTGGGGTTCACATTCAACTTGCATGACGTTTCTTATAAATGCCACCACATCCATGATTAGCGAGCCATTAGCTCCAATTTGCAAATTTCGGAATATTAAACAGTCCTTGGATTCATATCTTTCCAGTTGATTCACTTTAATTTTAACTTTTCCACTTCTGCTTCGAGTTGGGCAATGCGATTGTTTTTGGCAATATTGTCCTCTAGAATAGCGCATATAGCTTTCTTCGTTCTATCGTCCAGGCATTCACTTTCCATAACTGCGGTGGCCACGTCATTCGCCGTGAGAATCATTGTCCTTCTCTATTTATTAAATTTATCACAACATTTAGGCTAATTAGACATTGTTTCTGAGGTGGAAAAAAAACAGTTTCTTGCTAAACGATCAAAAATTTTGAAATATCCCAGTAGTAAATTACCCAGAATCTACCATAATACGCTATAATAACACAAAAAAGCTCAATTATTACAAATTCAGCAAATTGAGAAACAAAATAAATCAAATCAAAAATTGCCAAAATTATTGTTTAGTTCAAGCGATGTTTATGCAGCATTCCATTCAAAATTTGACGAGACTAGTTAATGTCGTACACTATGTGGAGCTTCTAATTACTCCACTTGAAAAACACTTAGCCATACATTTTAGCAATCAGTGTTATTTTGAAATAACTATCTTTTCCCTGGAACTCGTTTTGTTTGTTGTTGGAGTAAAGACTAGGCCAGCAGTGGATTTAATCAGAAGTGGGCGAGTATTTTCCTGTGATTTTTTAGCAATGGCTATTCTACTATTTTTTGTTCCGACCCACTTTAGTGGGGGAAGAACTATATACTCTATTTTTTTTGTTCAGACATTTTTGGCCGATCGATATAATCATCGTAGAGAGTTGTGAGTGGTATCATTAAAAAGCCGGTCAAGCGTAGAATATGGAATAAAAAAGATTTTTTCAATTTTTGCTTTTTATAGGGAGTTATCGAGGTTTGAATTTTTTTTTAAAAAAACTGACGTAATTCATGTTTTTATTCACATTTCGGTATTTTTCACCTAATTTTCGTCAAGTTTGCTAAAATTTGTTCAAATTTTTTGTTGTAGAGTTATTGATTTTCTCTCTAAAGATAAAGGAGGGTTGCTGAATTCTTCGATCTGAGTTTTTTGGCTAGTATTTTTGCCAATTTTTTCAAAATTCGTTTTTTTTCGGTACCAAATTTGCTTTTTTAGCCCACTCATTTTCAATTTGCTGGAAGTAGATACCTTAAAACTGCGGCCATATTCTTTCTTATCTGACAGAAGAGCTAGTTCGACACCTGCTGTCTTCTAAAAATATTATTTCGCCAGTTTTTTGCAAATTAGAACTCGATAACTATACGAAAAGCATTTTTTACTTGGAAAATTGGTAAACTGAAAAACTTTGATGGAAAATTGATCTATTTCGCAACCATTTGAACATATGATTAATTTTTTAGACGCGCAGTAAGCTCTGGGCTGATCTTGATCTCGGCATGGATCCTTTCGAGAAAATTTTTTTTAGATTTCAATGGGGCGCGACTTTTCAAAATATATCTGCTATGTAAAACTCGAAAACGCGTACTATAAAAATAAAGAGACCATTAGTTAAAAATAGAACCGTTACGATCATTAATTTATAGGCCACAGAAAATTGGTTTCTGCTTGTTTTTACTGAGACTGCGACCGAAGTTGAGAGGAATAAGATAAAAATAGTTGCAAAGTTCATAATTTAACAAATATTTTTATGTAAACTTTTTTACCAACAAGAAATTCAAACCAACGCTCATTGAATGACAGATATTATTCACAAGAAACGTGCCCCAACGAGATTATATTACGGTTTCAGAATAAGGCCATGGTTTTTTTGGCTCTGACCAATTGTTTTAATAAAAACTTTTTTATGTACTTCTTGAATTTTGCTTTCATTTGTTATCTTATTTGTAGTACAATGACTTATTTTCCCGAGTCAAGAATACAGCTAATTCTTAGGAGGTATAAATGAATCTAGACAAGTCTTTTAGTTGTTATCTAATGTTTGTTTTTACTTTGAATATAATTGTTTTGGGAAAATATTGGTTAAATTTTGAACTTTGCCACTATTTTTATCTTATTTCTCTCAACTTCGGGCGCAGTCTCAGTATAAACAATCAGAAACCAATTTTCTGTGGCTTATAAATTAATGCTCGTAATGGTTTTATGTTTAACTAATGGTCTCTTTATTTTTATACTACGCGTTTTCGAGTTTTGCTTAATTTTTGAGCATAATCGCATATTTTATGTTCATTTTGACTCCTTGTCAAATTATCACATTATTGAAAAGTCCAATTGAGGGAAATCATATTAGGGAAAATGCACAGCGTTGGAAAAATGCGTATCTGGATATGTTAGTTCTTTTAGTTATATAGTTTATGCTTTTTGGGCTGAGACAAAGTTATCTCGCAAAATTTAATTTTCTTCTTTGTTTTTGCCTAAGTTTGTCTCTTTTTTGTTGTTTTACGCCGTATACCTGATACCAGTAGGTCTCAAATGCTTCCCCAGGACGTATAACTTAACCCAAATAATGATTTCAGTTTATAGCTGTTTGTTTTAATGACTTTAAAATTGAAATAAGAGAAAATTTCTTTTAACTGTATCTTTTCGCTTTCATTTACGTAACCATGTAACTCGATCTCACTAAGTAGAAGTCTCAATTACTTTTGTTCAGTCATACATTTTTGCGCTTGGTTATACGTTGTGACCTATTGCTTCGACCATTATTATCACAAAAAGTTTTCGAGATTTCTATACTCTTTAATTTTTGGGTTTCTTCTTGTCGTCATACCCTTGTAGTCCTTTTATAAGGAAGTCTCTTTGATGTTGAAATGAAGGAAAAGTGACAATTTACAGTTCCTGCACTCATCAATTTATAATTATAGTGCCTTGAAAAGTGTGATCTCGCAAAATTGTTTGAAGTTTTGGCTTCTTTATATATTTGTTTTTATTTTGTGGGGTCGTGACTTAGTCTCATATTAACAGGCCCGGTTTCCTGAGGGATTGCAACTTCATCAATAGCTGTTTGTTGAAATTTTAAGTCTGCTATGACCTTTGAAAATAATTGATTTCAAAAACATATTTGCGTTTTTCAGCAACGTCTTTTTTTGAAATAGTTTTTTGGTCAATTTGTAGCTCAGTCTGTGTAAACACAGGTCACAACCCGTTTCCGGTGAACTACAATTTGATCTTTATGATGGTTTTAGATTCAGACATTTGTTTGTCAGCTTTGTGGCTACTGTTACAACAAGATTTCATAAAATGTTTGAGATTTTTTTATTTGTTTATTTTATAGGATTTTTGTTTTCTTTTTGATTTATAACAATAATCGTAGGTTCCATTGGCTTTGAAATTTTGCGCAATTCAACATTGGATAATGAAATGACCCAATTGCTTCCTATGGAGATATAAATGAACATTTTAGAAATTTCAGTTGATATCTAATGACATTAATTACGTTAAAAATATATTTTTTTCAAAATTGGAAACGTATCTTTGATTTTCGCACCTCTTTGCTGTCTTTTGTCGACTTGTTAACCAATCGCATTGAGGACAGGTCTCACATCTTTTCTAATGAAGTATAGGTTAAATTGTTTTGTTTGGGTTTTATCTGATGAGAGTTTGATTTTGTTTTGATTTTATTTATTATAGCCATCAAGTTTTGGTCGTAAATAGTTTGTTGTTTGATATTTATTATTGTCCTTTCCAGTGGTCTTGTTATCAACAACGTTCATCGGCCCTCTGGGGCGGCATTATTGTATTCCATTGGTTGTTTATTGAACGATATGTATGTTGTTGAAGGTTTTTTAACTCTATCATTTGGTAGCCAATTAACTCAGAAATGTGGATGAGCGGGGTCGGAACCTTATGTGCGTACGCACATTACCGAGCCTCCTTGTTTGGAATTAACACCTCAAGACCACTAGTAGCTGACAGAGCAGAAATCCTAATTTTTGTCAGGCTTTGTCCTAATTCCAGACAGAACAATCGGCAAATGCCTCGAAGGAAAACAGTTCAAGCACAACTAAACATTTGCCAGAAGCAAAATACTTGAGCAGCGAAACTGCCAGTCTGAAATACAACTGCTTCTTCCTAACATCATGCCCGCGAGAAAGATAGATCTCATTCAAGCAAACCGCTTATGCCTCTGATTTTGCCGCTTATGTCTCTTAAGAAAAGGAACAGTGAGATCTATCAACAAGTCAAACGGTCAGAACATAAAATAAAATGCTTTTTGAAAGGAAATGGTCTGAAAAGAATTAAAATTATAAGCTAATAGCTTGAACCTTGAACTTGGTCAGTATTTTGTTTTCCTATCTCAAATAGTCTTTAACGCCTATCATTACCGAGTTAAGCAGCAAGACAACAACGAAAACAAGCAAGCAAACTGAAACATTGCTGCACTCAAAAAAATTCTGTTTAAGTCAGTAAGATTGTTACATGGTAAAACTGTTACAGTAAGACTGGGGAAACAAAAACAACTATAATTCACAATGCCTCTAGTGAACTAAACTGACCTTTCACCAACGAAACAAAGTTACTGATTAAAACCAACAAAAACATGTTTTGAAACTCACTTAACATATTTTTAAGTTTCCTTTTTTAACAAAAATTGATTAACTCAATAAAAACTTTAATACAATCTTAAGCAAATATTTAAAAAGAACCAGGACGATATACCGAATACTTGTAGAAAATAAATGAGAGCTAAGGTAAAAAGCTCTTTGAAAAAATCATAAAATAACGTAACTGAAACACAAAACAAATTCTTGTTAGAAAGCACGTAAAACTTTAGAGGTACAATTCAGGGATAACACTGACAACAAATGCAGGCCACCAAACACATCGAAATTCTTTTTTTGAAACAAATAGTTTTAAATTCAGAATATTGGCTAGAACCTGGAAATATTAGGTATAATCAAGCTTGTCTCATCTGTCAACAAAGAGACTAAGAAACTAGAAACCAATTAGATTGACAAGCACTGTCTAAACATGCTTCTTTTTGAAAAACATTAGGTCTGAAGGGAAGCATAACAATAAGCTATTATCTTGAGCCATGAACTGGTCACTATTAGGTTCTTCTATCTCAAATATTCTTCAACGCCTGTATTTACTGAGATTAGGTTGCGAGACAAAGAACAACAAGCATGCAAAATTATTTAAGATATCACTGCCATCTTTGAAAAATTAATGTTCAATTAAGTAAAACTTACATATTGAAGCAAACGTATCAAGAATTAATAACGCCTCAGTAGATTATTTAAAAAGAATTTTGCTAGAGAGGGTATGTGCGCAAGCCAAAATCTAAGAAAACGGTTAAAACTCAAACAACCGATGATATCTTTCAAAAAATATATCGACAAAATTGTTTTATATGAAACGAAAATAATCCTTAGATAATTATTCTGGACAACCGAGTCCGGCATTTCTCATTGACGAGATTAGGTCAGAAAAATAAAAAGAACAACAAAAACGGGCTAAACTGAGAAAAAATCAGATATATTTTTAATATCAGTAATGTCACAGACGGTTAAAAGATCAGACGTAAAGTGAAACCAATAAATAGCTACAGTTGTGCCTCATTAGAGAGTAATTGGATCTGCTTTTTTATTAATGCGACTAAATAACAGGACAGCCAAAGGAACCACAAATTTTGTGAAGACTCAAAGAATCACTAAAAACGAAAACAAGGGGAAACAAAATCTTTAGATGCCAATTTAAACTATTACAGAGCATCTACATCGTCTTATAAGAAAGGAGTGGAAGCCTTTCACAAACGAGACTAAGTGACAAAATTAAAAACATCCCTGCTATTTTTTTTAAAAAAGAGCTAGGGTCAAAATCGCAACGTTTGACATCAATTCATTACGTATAAAGCATCAACTATTAGTAAGTAACAACTATTAGTAAGAACAAAAACGAGCAAACAAAAACTACTGATATTTTATTACAAGGAAACCTTGTCTAAATCATATAACCTGTCCTTTGATCGCTTAAAAAAGACCTTCCCTTTAATTTCAAAAAAGTGACCCTTTGATACCATTAGTAAAGAAAATCAGGAGAGAAAAACAGCAAACATGCGGTCAAAATTGCGTCACGTTAAAAAAATTAATTGTCAAAAAACCAAAAATCTGTTCAAATGGCAATCTTTCACTCCACCTTCAAGAGAGTTTAAAAAATTACACTTTAAAATACTCATCCAAGTAAGATACTCGTTTAAAATACTCGTTTTGTCTGTTAGTTCGCATCCTGCTCTTTCCTACGTTTCATTTCAACAAATTCGTTGTGTGTGAACGTTTTCTGATTTTGCATAACATATGGTGGTTTCATTCAAACTTCAATATAAGCAATTGAACTATCAAAACAACTGAAATTCTATATCAGAAATAATCTAAGAAACTCAATAGAAAAAGACATTCTTTCAAATATTTTGGATTTGCTAAATGGTAACGGGCGAAACAGGTGTAGCTTTTAAATTGAATTGAACTTCCATGTACTTTGAGCACTGCTTGTATCTTTGAGTTCAAGCCAATTTCAAATCGTTTCCTATTCTTGTTTTGATTCCAGGTAGTTACAAAATCGTGACAATTCTTAAATTGCATGCCATGCAACCAAAAAATATGCGAATAATGCATTGGCTAAAAAACATCAACAACTGATGTCGGAATAATTGGTCTCGAACGACTAGTGGGAGTTGAAATCTATTACAGCTTGCTTCAGTCGGGCGCGAGGAGGAAAAGTAACTTAATTCACTAATGGGGCTTCAACTGACGTCATTAGAGGTTATTATACACCTACTATAAACACTAGTAAAATTCGATTTCGGAGCAATTTTCACTTTTAGGAGTGAACTGCCGCCATTTGAGTTCAGCAGCTGACACTTGTGACCGAAAAAAATTGGATCAAGCAAAACAATAAACTGAAAGGCGCAAAAGTCTCGAAATGTCAAAGCGGTCAAGCAAAAAGTTTGCAAAAAAGACCAACAAGTTTACAATAATTGCTTCAAACTTTGACCGGGAGCAATTAAAAGTCCTTATTGTATATCAACAATGTATAATGAACGGCAAAATTAAGTTAGCAGCGCTATTTTATTGAAAAAATTCAATTTTTGAGGCAATATTACTCCAACTTAAAATCAAATTGCAAAAACAATTTTCAGTTGAAACAAAAGGTTCACTGATCAGAAATCCGAATGTAAAGTTGATGAGCTCCATCAGTTTCACTGTAAAACAAAATTTTTCACAAAATGTGATGTTTTCAGGTTTGTTCAACTCGGGCTAAATTTGCACTTTAGTTAAATAGTAGGGAGAGAAAAGATGTGAATAAATTGTGATCTTGTAACAACGTTCTTTTTAGTGGGAAACTTGGATGAAGTTCATCAACTTTACATTGGGATTTCTGGTGAACGTTGCGTTTCATCTGAATTTCATAGGTAGGCGAGAGGACTAGAGTACCGGATCAACGGTAAAAACATTGTTTTTGAAATCTATTGATTTCTTACTTGGTAAAAATAGGGGGTGCTAACTTACTTTTGACGTTCAGTATATATTGCCAAATAAACGAGTGCGAACACTATGCTCTGAGCATACAACTCTTCTTTTCTACTTAACTGCTACCAACTAGGGAGCAGCTGGGTTTTCATACCCATTTAGACGTAGTGCTTGAAAAGAAAAATGGTTGGACAAATCATTGCGGGAAAAGAAACCGAATGAAGGCAATTTCGCACATAAAGGCAAATTTTGCCCGAGAGTAATTAATTCATTTCCTCTCCTTTAGTATAAAGTTAGAAAAACAGTTAACAGCTGACAAACCGCTTTTCAAGGAAAGTAAAATTACACCCAAATGGTTAAACATACTTGTAACTTTCGAACACTTGTGAAAACTTTTGTCGGTATTTTTCTTTTATAAGTTTTTATTTAACAAACAAATCTAACCGGCACATTTTGCCAAGATTTTAAGGCTTCGAGATTCATGACGTTCGTATTTTCATGAGTTTGCAAAAGAGTGAAGTTATAATTGATAAAATCGCTCGCTAACATTCACTCATGTCATCAAACATTTTAGAATTTCAAGAAATTAGTCTCTATGAAGATTCAGCTAAGACTTTGTGAAAAACAAATTTTTATTTCGAACTTATCAATTATCATTCGCAGACGTTTGTAACACTTTATGATTCAAAGAAACTTCATAGCATCATAATGTACATTATTAACAGTCCATCATTTCACGCGTGATTTAATTCTTAAGCAGCATCAATTCCAAATCCGGAAGCTTGTCCTCTTAATCATGTTCCCCCACGGTCCGCACATCGTCAATTTTCAGAATCAACCTGACTACCTGTGCGGCCAGTGTAATCTGCTGTTTCTTGGCAATTAGCGTCTCAATCACGTACTGCTCTTTCATATCGTTAGTGCCTTTGTTCATGCAATCTATTCCAAGGTAGGAATTCTTTTCCAATACTTGTCGTGATTTGATGTCTGCAACTGTTTTGATCGGGTTGAAGCCACTGTTCTCAGCCAGAGCCATTGGTACAGTTTCTAAAGCTTCCGCGAATGAGCGCAAGGCATACTGTTCGATTGAGGCAACTGATTGCGCTTTATTGGCGACAGCAACTGAGCAGGCGATTTCTGCTGCCCCGCCACCGTACACAATTCTATTATCCTTGACCAAGTTTCTCACAACACACAAGGCATCGTGCATACTTCGCTTAGCTTCTTCGATGATCATTTTGTTCCCACCTCTCAAGAAAATTGTGACAGCTCGAGAGTTGGCACATTGTTCAATAACTAACATTTTCTCCTTAGTAGTACCAAAGGACAACTCTCGCACAATACCAGCTGATCCAAGTTTCTCAGTAGTCAGCTCTGAGAACCGAGGCACAATTCGTCCACCGGTCGCGATTGCAATGAGCTCAATCTCTGGACCACCAACCCACCGCACAGCTGGGAGGTCATTGGCGAGTAGAAGGTGGTTAGCCTCGTCGTCGAAGCCCCACTGACAAAGAGCCAACGTGCAACCAGTATCTTTAACTTGTTTGATCATTGTTTCAAAAGTCTCCTTCTCGTAATTTTGAAGCAACTTATAGTCTTCAACCGTTTTCACATCCAGTTTATGGGTAGTTTTTGGTTTCGGTGGTTCAAATGGGCAGGTAAGAATTGCAATTTTGACATCAGTCAACTCTTTTGGCATTTGAGGATGGCTGAAATCCTTGTCAACTAGGACTCCTTTCACCAGCATGCTGTCTTCAAGCTTGCCGCCTACTTTACTTTCAACTTTGATAAGCTCAAAGTCGACATCTTTTCTCTCAAAATCAGCAACGCTCATGACAGCATCCACAGCGATGCTAGCCATCTGCTTGTGACATCTGTTTATAATTTTGGATCCCAAAGTAGTCATTGCAGTTTTAACGAGAATTTCAGTGTTGTCTGGACTGACAGGAAACTCGTCAGCGATTCGATCTAACTCATCGCAAGCAATTTTTGCAGCTGTTTCATAGCCGTCAGCAATACGAATGGGATGAATTCCACGGTCAATCAAATGTTCAGCTTGTTCTAGCAGAGCTCCAGCTAAAACTACCACACCTGTAGTACCATCACCAATTTCATCGTCTTGCGACTTGGAAAGTTCGACTAACAAGCGCGCTACGTGATGGTTGACATCCATCTTATCTAAGATAGTGGCGCCATCGTTCGTAATTGTCACATCTCCATCCGGGCTAACCATCAATTTGTCCAGACCTTTAGGCCCCAACGACGTTCGCAAAGTTCCAGCAACGCTTTTTGCTGCAAGAATGTGGGACTTAATCGCATCTACACCCGTGAGCCTGGCCTGTTTTTCTTGGTCCTTGATGATAATGAAAGGTCGACCAAACTCGTCGAAGGCAAGAGATCCCAAACCAGCATTCGCCATATTCTGAAAGATCCAAGCACAAAATAGCACTTCATTTTTTTAATTATGGAAATCGAGTCTTTCTCATAAGAGCGCCATACCCCTCAAAAATATAGCCCCCTGGGGGTACATTTACGATAATTCTGCAAACTTTATAGCGAAAAACCCGGTAAATAATCTGTTAAAGTAAAGTTTTTCTGCGTTATTCAATAATTAAGGAAGATTTCTATTTCGCCCCCATTGCCTTTATGACCCCCAGATTAGCCCAATAGGCAAATCGGGTCTTTCCCATTATAGCCCCCCCATGAAATTATAGCCCCCCATTATGGTATAATTACCATGATTGGGGGGCTATAGGTTATCTGGCCACTAAGCTGGTGGAGGGGGGGGGGGGGCTATAATGGGAAAGACCCGGCAAATCTTCTGAAGCAAACAGCTTCTGAATACGACACAGACCACGGCAGCTAATTCGGATGAGGTCAAGGCACCAAATTGTCAGACAACAATCAAAAAGGAACATCGAACAAAAAGCAGTACTAATGTAATAGAAACGAAAGTTGGCGCATCCGAAAGGTGGGCCGAAATGTTTACATCTGCCCTTCATATGGTACAAACAAGTTCAATTCTTCTTGAGGTGCTATTTGGCTATCTATCAAATCAAACAATTTGTGCAAAAATATAACGTCTCCGCACGTCCCAAAGAAGTTACGACTGGTCAGTTCAAGTTCCGATGCTGTTATATCTTTTTATTCTGATGATCTTAAATTACATTCCTTTTTCTTTTTTTATTTAAACAACAAATTACCCTCAAAAACTCCAATCCGGATATCGAGCAAATATTCCGGTTTTGCGTTCACCAAAACAGGGGGAAGTTTTTCTGAAAGAGTACAACGTATTCAGCGGAAGCTCCTCATGAATAAACATTTCATAAATCATATAGAGATACGCCTTAAAAAATAGCCGAAAGGAAATTGTTGTTGAGGATTCCCAGCAACAAGCAGGGATCTCTCCCTATACGGTCAATAGGCTCCGAGAGTTCCAAAACATTCCGCAGACGCAGGCAAACAGCTCGCGCACGAGCTGTCATTGTTGTATTTAGACATAAAATATCCAGAAGAAAGCTGTTCATTTCTTATGTCTTAGGGGCTGAAAAAAATTTAAGTATTATGCTTGAAGATTGTAATATCCGTGCACCATTTACGGTTACGGTGTGGGTTGGATGTTATTCTTAAGCACATTAAACCTCGGAGATACTGAGGAAAATTTTCCAAGTTTCAGACTTGAATTTAATTGAACAGATGTATATGCACAATCAGTTTAATACAAAGTTAGAACTATTGCTTGTAAATATTAGAAGTTTTGTGAAGATGAGAAATGTAAAGCAATTAAAGAGAGGCAGCTCGATTGTGTAAGGTTTTGTTTTTAATATGTTCTTTGGTTTCAGTCCTATCAATGGTTAGTTAATCTTAGGTTATTTTTACCCATTTTCGTTAATCTCTATGGGATTTTCTCATAGTTATTTTCTACCGCACGGGTCCCTGTTAGTTAAACTAACAGATAACAGGTTTACCTGCTTGACGAATCCCGTCATGAAAAAACATTCCTTGACGTGTCCCGTCAAGATGAGATTCCATGATGATTCCCATCATTATTTATAATGCTTTCTCTATATTGTTAAAATCCGGTTTACTATTAGTAACCATCTCTTTTTGTTCTCCTATTTGTTTGTGAAAATTTCGAATTATGCGTTTAATAGGTAATTTATGAGCATGTCATACATTATGGTTCACTATACTGCCTCCCTCTTAGAAAAATGTGAGTGTTCCACTCACTCACACAGCAAGAGTTTCAAATGTCCATTTTCGAGTTCATATATTCTTGTGCTTTTTCAATTCCGTACTTGTCATAGATATTACGGGCCTCCTCGTCTTCCATAATTTTCTTTGCTTGAAGAATGATTTTGAACATGTCCTCACGACCACCCTCGTCCGGATGACAGAGCATTGCCAACGTTTTGTAATGTTTCTGGATAATACTGGTTGTGGCCCCCTGTGACAGGAAGAGAAGTTCATAAAAGTTTGGAGGTCGACTGAACGGGCTCTGCGCGTTGATCGCCTCCAGCCTCCTCTGTATGACCTTCTTTGAGGTTTGCTCTGTTTTTACTCTACCCCTTAGCTTTCTATTGTCTATCTCGGCATTCTCCAACTCCCGAGCTAAGCACTCCCGCTCGTCCAACAGAGCGATACATTCCCTTGTTTTTGTTTCGGCTACATTTGTAACCTCCTCCAACTCTTTCTTCAATGTTTCCACCTGCCTCCTGCAGGATTCCCGCTGATTCCCAGCGTATTCAAGTTGCCGTTTGGTCTCCTGCAATTGATCACCTTATCTTTGACTTTCAACTTTTAACTGCCGGAGCTCCTCTTCAAGCCCAGCCCCGGCTGTTCCCAGCATTTCGCTGTTGTCAATCTTCTTTTGTTGTTCCTCGATTCTGTGTTGCATCTCACTTAACTCCCCAACGCTAATTGCGGCTCTATCCACTATATTGGGTGGTTGCAGCTGCGTCAGTGGCACCACGTACCTTTTGTTTGAGGTTACTCCAACAATCCGATACACTTGGTGCCTGACTATCGACCTGACCTCGAACAACTTGTGTAGATAGTAGCAATAATCACCAACTTTTGGTTCTGCCATTCCTACATATCATACATGTAAATTAGTCTAATGTATCAATCTCAATTTCTGCTATATCTGGTACAGATTTTGCCTTTTTTGCTTTTATAACTACGATGTTTGTTTCACCATCACACCGTTCAACTGTCCTTTTTCTTGTCACTTTTTATTCCTTTGTACGTTGTTTTAGATGATGAAAATAACCTAGTTCCCCCATTGGGTTAATGGGTTGCAGTGCAATTACAGGATTGGTGCCACTGCGTAGCATATCGAATGAAAGAAACACGCGTACCAAACAAAATATGATTTTAGATCCAATAAAAATAGTCATCAAACTGATGGTTATTTCCCTGGCCACATGCCAGATTTGTTTCACTTCTTTACCCAAGTATTCAAAAATCAGCAATTAATGCCACTGATTATTGTACTTTAAGTTCGTGTTGAAATACTCTAGAGTCTCATGCTCATATAAACCTCCTTGTCCCAGGAAAACTTCTCTTCCTGTTATCGTCTTTCTCGAATGCCTTAACCTTTGCGCCCTTTTGCTAAGTTCCAGGTACTTGTCATTGAAAATTCCTTTCATTGGCGCCGAAGTTGACCAATTGACGTTAACTCTATAATTAGGCATATCATTGGGTTTTTCAATTAATTGTATCCTTCGCCCATATGTTATCCATGACCCATTCTGCAATTCGAGAGCGTTCGGGTACATGGGGTTGCAATTAATCAGTGTGAAATTTCTATAGAATACTCTAGAAATGGGGTCCATGTATCTAATTACTTCTGAAGTATTTTCAGAAAACACCCTAACTGGTACTTCCTCCGTACAAAACTGATTTTCGACAACATGTACGATTATTTTAGCGCACCTATGGACATAAAGTATTCCTCCCGCTCTTTCTGCGTGTGTACGCAGAGCGTTTTAATGACTTAAAAAATTTGGTGTGAATTTCCGTTAATTGATGTCGTTAGAATCAAAGCTCTGTGCAGTTTTTCTATGTGACAATTTAATAACTCTATTTGTTTCAGGTTTTCAAACATGCCTCTAAAATCCCACACAAAAAGTTGGTCGAGTTTTATGTCACTGAGATCTGTCTCAGATATATCTGTTGTTGAAAAATTTTGTTCCGTGGCCGTCAACTTTTCCGTTGTGTAAAACAAATTTCTGTGGTTTGTTTCAAAAAGCAGAAAATTGTCTATATGTTTTGTCATGTTTTTCAACTGGACAACCAAATTTCTTTATTTTGTCTAATTTGCTTGTCAAGTACTTTTTGTTTCCAGCGCGGACTATTTTTGCTGTTATCGAATCTGAAAATTTAACGATCGTTAAGATGTTTGGTTTTTTGTCTGGGTCAAACAGATATTGTACTGAATCTATTTCAAATGTGTCTCCTTGATATAACAAGGTCTGCTCCTGCTTCAAAGGGTCTTTAAAATATAACTATGTTCCTTCATTTGCTTCCCTAGTTTCAATGAACAAAGTCCCCATGAAAATTTCAGCATTTATCATGATGTTACTTTTCTGTGTTTCACCTTTTGGATTGATCCAATCCACGGGGTAGACATAATTCACTCCTTTTTCATCTCCGCCTTTCATGAAAGTTTTTGATATCTTCTGAACAAATTCAGCGTCGGTTCGGTCAACATTCATCTCGTTGATGACTTCTTTGGGAGCATTGAATTCAAAATCACCAAGACCCGGTAACCACGCTTTGTGTCCCTGCCATAGATTTTGACAGACTGACTCTTTTATTGGGTAAAACGTTGGAATTATTTGTGATTTTTCGTTTAAGTAAGTTGCGTCGTCATACCAACTACTTTTTTTCAGCACAGTTACCGTATATGCAGCCCTGTACATGCAGTATTTTAGTTTACTCATGCTGATTTTGGCGTAGATCAGTCCTCTTTTGTTTACCTGCTACTCATTTATATGTGACGTTTCACATTTTGTCGGTTCCGTCATTGCAAATTTGTGCGTCTGTAGAATGTTCTCAAAATCATACCCCACAATCTCCAAGGATTGTGAAAAACCTAATATGCTAACCAACTGAAGAAGCTTCCAGTTCAGCTGCACGATCCAATGTGGGTTCCACGCCCTCTGCATTTTGTCGTATCACCTTTTTAAAAAAATACATCATTATCAAATTTTTCATCTGAATCGTTATCCTTGAATAAAAAATAGTCTTTCAGTTTCCGTGGTCTTGTTATTCCCGACGCACTTTATGTCTGATATCGTCGTTTGGCGAAATTTTTTGAAGTAGAAGCCGTGCTCCTATTTGGAAATTCTTCGCCTTCACTCCTTTCGGATGTTGACACCAGACTATCCCGCCTCTGCTGTGTGGCTACTTTGGGCGCAGGTATCTTTGTGCTTCTGCTCTTATTGTTGGTGTTAGTATTTATTGATCCTCTTGTAATCCCACCCGTAGGTGTTTGAAACGATTCGTCCTTGACTGTCTCATTGTGAGTTTCAGTATTAGGATTAATTTGACTAATATTTCCTTCAGGTTGAACTTCTCTTCTTTCTGTGTCATTCAGTTTTGGGGTCACCACTTCAATTTCCACAAAGTCATTGTCCTCCGTAAGGTTGTTTTGTGTTATTCTCGGTTCAATCTTTCCCTTCTTAGTTTCTTTTTTATCAGTGGTAGCACTTCTACTGTTAAAACGTTTGAGTCGATCGTAGTGGACCCTTTGTTGATTTTTTGTTTTCACATCCTCAATAACAAAGTTCAGATCGTTTATTATTTCACGTATTACCTGCGGTCCGCTGTAAAAGGATTTAAATTTCTTTGTCTGGCCAGTTTTTATTGTGGGGTTGAACACCATAGCTAAATCACCTACTTCATATTGTGGTCCAAATGTGCTACGGTCATAGTAGGTTTTTGTCTTTCTTGCTCCACATCGATGCTTTCCCCTACCAGCTCATGGCACGTTTGTAGTTCGTCTTTCAAGCAACCAACGTAATCACTCAAAGTTGGGTAGATTTTGGTTTGTATTGTTTGATACATGGAATCAACCGGCAGCGCGCATGATCGTCCAAAAAGGAGGTAAAAGGGGCTGTACTTCGTAACAGAGTGAATTGATGATCTGTACGCCATCATTACTAGCGGAAGGTAGTCGCTCCAGGTGTTGTGATGCTCACCCACGTATTTTGCAAGACTCTCTTCGATTGTGCGATTGGTGCGCTCTATCATTGCGTTTTCTTGAGGGTGATAAGCTGTGGTTGAAGTCCTTTTAATTCCCAGCTCTTTACACATGTTCTTGAAAAGATTCGACATAAAAATACTGCCCTTGTCGCTATGAAGATTTGCCGGAGAACCAAACCTTGAAACCCATACGTTTACAAAGGCCTTGGCTACCGTTGAAGCTTCTTGGTTGCTCATGGGAATTGCTTCATACCATTTTGTAAACTGATCTCCAATTAACAGAATGTATTTGTTTCCGCTGGACTCGGGTAGAGGTCCCATGATGTCTAAGGCAAGTTGCCAGAACGGATGACTTCGTTTCCACGTTGTCAGGCTGTGTCTGTGTTTCTGGTGTGGAGATTTCTTTTGACAGCATTTTTCGCAAGAACTTACCCACTCGTGGACATCTTTTTTCATCCCGGGCCAGTAGAATTGTTCTCGAACCCGATCAAATGTCTTGGACATGAAGGAAAGGTAGATTTTCTTATAAAAGTGATCTCTGAATGACTATTTGTGTTAAGTTATTAAATTCGTCAATACGTTTCTGTCTCTTGATTAGATCATTTTCAATCCGTAAGTTTCTGAAATCAGTCCAAAGTTTCCACAGTGCCCTAGAGGCTCCTGCCATGTGTTTTCTTTGAGGGCGTTTCCCATTCTCAATCCAATTTCTCAGTAAAATGAGGTCGGCTGCATTTTCTGATGTTCAACTAGTTGTTCAACAGATTTCCCTAGTCCAATGGACCAGATATTTTTTTTCTTCCGTATTTATTTGGTTCACTTGATCGCAGTCTTTGACTTGGTCTTCAGTCTGTGGAACTCTCGACAAACAATCCGCGTGAGGGATCTTTTTTCCCGCTTCGTGTTTGATTTCAAAGTCAAACTGTCCCAGCTTTTCTATCCATCGGGCCAATAATCCGTCTGGTTCCTCAAAACTATATAACCACGTGAGGGCCCTATGGTCAGTAACAATTAAAAATTTTTGTCCCAGAAGATAATTTCTGAAGTGTTGAGTAAAGTAAACTATTGCAAAAAGTTCTCGTTTTGTCGCAGAATAGTTTTGTTGACTTTTGCTGAGCGTTTTGCTTGCGTAAGCAATAACTCTTTTACCCCATTGTTGTCTTTGGGAAATAATTGCGCCAATGCCAAACAAAGAGGCGTCGGTGGTTAACGTATAGGGATCCGTGTCATTCAGATAACCCAAAATTGGTGCTTTCTGTAGAGCTTGTTTTAGTTGTTCAACTGCTGATTCACATTTCTTGCTTTGTTTAATGGCTTATAAAGCGGCTCTGCTATTTTTCCGAAATCCTGTATGAATCTTCTGTAAAATCCTACTAGTCCTAATATAGCTCTCAATTCTTTTATTGTTCGTGGGCTTTTCATTTTACTGACTGCCGCTACTTTCTCCGGATCCACTTCTACGCCTTTTTTTGATACAATGTGTCCCAGGAAATGAATTTTTTCCTGAAAAAACCTGCATTTTGAGCCTTTTATTTTCAATCCAGCGTCTTTAAGTTGCCCAAGTACGAGATATAGGCGGTTGAGATGCTCCTCAAAGGATCTACCGAAGATGATTATGTCATCCAGGTATACTAAAGCCACTTCATAGGAGAGTCCCGACATGATCAATTCCATTAAGTTTTGGAAGGCTCCTGGCGCTGACGCCAAACCCATGGGTAGTCTCTTCCATTTGTAGAGTCCCATTGGAGTTACAAAAGCTGTCACGTTCTGTGACTCTTCATCGAGTGCCATTTGAAAATATCCCGATGTCAAATCGATATTGGAAAAGTAACAATTTCCGTCTAGAGAATAAATAACGTCATTTATTCTGGGTAGCGGCCAACTGGTTTTCTCGATTTGTTTATTCAAACCTCTGTAATCTACAACTAATGTGTAGCTGCCATCTTTCTTCTTCACCAATATTGATGGTGCTGCCCAATACGAATGGGTTGGTTCACTTAATTTTGCATCTTCTAGATCTTCGACAATTTTTCTCATTGCTATTCTTTTATCAAAACTCATACTGCAATAACTTCTTCTGAACGGCTGTGCATCTTTGTTGAGTTTAATCTGGTGTTTAATTTTGTCACATTAACCTAAGTCATTTGAGTTTCGTGAGAAGACTTGTTGATGTCTCGTGAACAATTCCTGTACTGTCTCTTTCTGCTGGTCATTTAGTTTAGAACCTTCCAAGTTTGCGTGTTTTCCCATTTGAAAAGTTTCCAATGTTTTTGGCTTATTCTGATTTGTGAAAATTCCATTCAAAACTAAGTTCTGTTTATTTTCAAAGTAAGTTCCCACTTTAGTGCTTTTATACACGGTTACTGGTGCGTCCGTTAGATTTAACACTTTTATCAAACTCAACCATCTTCCATTGATATCATACAGGCGGCTAAAAACAATCCAGTCTTTAATTCAAAATCTTCAATTGCTTCCACTAATCCTTCCACTCCCGGAACTTTTTCTCCGTTTTCATCAGCTAATCTAATTTTCATTAGACTTTCGTTTTTACTCTGTATATAAGTGTTTTGTCCCGCAATTGCAAAAACTTGAACACCTTGCGTTTTCTCTGTGGTGAGCGGTATTGAAATTTTAAAGTGACTGCTATATAGTTTCTCTTCGTGTTAATTCAATACATATTTATTGGTTTTCAGGAAATCAATTCCCAGCAGTTAATCTATACCTTCTTCTGCCGTTATCACAAACTCTTGTTCGACCTCCGGTAGTCTTGGTTGCAACTGTACCAAAAGCGTTACTCTGCCTATTTTTTTGACAGCTGAGTTATTGGCTGTTAACACTCGTTTTGTGTATGTTTGTACAATTCCGGCTTTTCCCAGTTTTTCGTATGTGGACCAGCTCAAAAGCGATATACTACTTCCACTGTCTATTAATCCAACGCATCTGTTCTCATGAAGTATGATTTCTACGTTTAGACATTTAATTGTGTTTGTAGAACAAACTCTAATGACATTGCAGTTCTCGGTGGTTTTCTTTTTAAAAGGGCAGTTTCTTTTCAAGTGTTGGGAACTTCCACATAGGAAACAATTTCGACAATTTCTCGAAAGGTGTCATTCTTGTCCACAGGCTCTGCACTTGAAACTCTGCCTGTCGTTCCTCCTAGACGGTTCCTCTCTTCCAAAAGATCTGTCTCGGTGACTAGGTCCTGGCGTTGGAAATCGCCGCCGATCGTTACACCCACGATCTTGTTGCTGTCCTTTGTCACGTCTGTCGTCACCCCAACGTCCCCGGGAACCGCTTCGCTCCCTAGATTGATTTCGACGGTTTTCTCGCTGTTTGTCATCCACTGACAATTGGTTCACAAGCTTGGTGACTGCCTCCACTAAATCTTTTGTTTCATCTCGTCTAATTACCGCAACTTTTGGTGTTTGCTCTTCCTCCTCTATTCTTGTTACAGCTTCCAGATGCAATGCTCTTTCCAAAACTGTTTCAATTTTCATATCCTTGTCGCCGATTTGCTTTCTGAGATCTAACCTCACCTGACTATGGTTGATTCCTTCTAGAAAACCTCTCAGAACGAGATGGTCTCTGATGTCTTGCGACTCCGTTGGGTAAGCTTTCGAAGCCAATTGCTTTAAATCTCCCAGAAAATCTGTCAGTTTTTCTCCTGGTTGCTGTACGCGGCGAGCTAGCCGCCCCGGAAAACGACCGGTTTTTCGCTGTAGTGTTCTCGAAAAACTTTAACGCATTCATCATAATTTTCTCGTGTAGCTTGCGGTAGAGTGCTATAGAACTCTATGGCAGATTTTTGTAGCCTAAGTGCAAAGTAATGCGGCCGTTCATCAACTTCGCGAGCCGGATCTCCTTCAGTTCTTCTCCACTTTTGTAGTTCCGCTAATAGCTCAAAATGCGTCACGTAACTTTCCAAGTCGTTTGAACCGGTAAATGCTTCCGGTAATAGCATTCTAGAGGTTGCGCCCGTTGCCATTTTATTGTTCCCCTACTTGTATCGTGCCCTTTTAAAACTTTGTTAAGTCATTGAAATTAATAGTTTCTACAAAATATTTATCAAGTAGATTGTCACTGGAAGGTGTTTTCTATTTTTATCTTTTAATTTCTATAGCACTCTCTTTATTTTAATGTTTAAAAAAAAGCTTTTGTTTATAAAAATCTAACGCTTATTTCAATACGGTGTTTCTTTTTTTACTTATTTATTTACTTTTCTTTATTTTTAAGGAAGTTTTAATTTACAGTCTTATAGACGACTGTCCCACATAATTTCTTTCTTTTTTTTATTTTAATATGTTTCTGTCTGAACTTCGATTTTCCTTTTTTTATTGATGTTTTTAATATATTTTCTTTTCTATTTACGGCAAGGATGATATTAGGTGCTTTAGTTTTCTTTTACTTATTCTGCTTATTGTTACCTGATCAACTTTTTTCGCTTTAGTTTCTCTTTTTTTAATGGTAGTTTTGAAAAGTCGATATATAACTTTCAGCACCTGTTTCAAATGATTTAACAACGCGACTATCCCGCACTGTTTTTTCCGATGGTTATGCCGCTCGTTTTCTAAAAGTCAATTTAGTAACTAAGGTCAAAAGAAAAAAAATATTTCCTAGACTAATAAGAATTACGCAGTGGCGATCAGTTTCAAATACGAACGACAAAAACAAGAAAGAACTCTTTATTTCTACTAACTTGGTATGATGCGGTCTTTCCTTACAGGTCTCCACCAACGAGTAAAAGATAGCACCACGCGAGTAATTTCTCACTTGTTTTCCTGCGACTGATATCCTGTGACTGATGTCCTCCGCTGTGTCTTCTGCAATTGATTCCCACAAAAGTTGATGGAAATTGTTGGTAATTGAAAATTTGTTATCCCAAATCTTTGTGTTTGTTTCGAGAATAATTCGATTCTCGGAGTTTTTTTGGGTTAAAGTGCTTTTTATTTGCGTCTCCCTACCGACAAATTTGTTAAAGATTTTAAAATGTTAACTTTCCTTTAAATCTCTGTCGCCAGTGTAATATCAGTGCACTGTTTACGGTTACGGTGTGGGTTGGATGTTATTCTTAAGCACTTTAACCTCGGAGATACTGAGGAAAATTTTCCAAGTTTCAGACTTGAATTTAATTGAACAGATGTATATGCACAATCAGTTTAATACAAAGTTAGAACTATTGCTTGTAAATATTAGAAGTTTTGTGAAGATGAGAAATGTAAAGCAATTAAAGAGAGGCAGCTCGATTGTGTAAGGTTTTGTTTTTAATATGTTCTTTGGTTTCAGTCCTATCAATGGTTAGTTAATCTTAGGTTATTTTTACCCATTTTCGTTAATCTCTATGGGATTTTCTCATAGTTATTTTCTACCGCACGGGTCCCTGTTAGTTAAACTAACAGATAACAGGTTTACCTGCTTGACGAATCCCGTCATGAAAAAACATTCCTTGACGTGTACCGTCATCATTATTTATAATGCTTTCTCTATATTGTTAAAATCCGGTCTACTATTAGTAACCATCTCTTTTTGTTCTCCTATTTGTTTGTGAAAATTTCGAATTATGCGTTTAATATGTAATTTATGAGAATGTCATACATTATGGTTCACTATAAAATTAACAAGTCTGCATGTTCTAAAGCAAAAATCTGTAGGGTATTTATCCGTTCTGCCTTTGGGCAATTCGAATTTGTAGACTATTTTTCGTTTATTGTACGGGACGCAACATAATACTGGAGTAAGAAATGCTCTTGGGATAAGAATTGCAAGTCCGATCCAATGAGAGAGCAGCTGCACGACTGGATTGCGGACAAAGGCCTGACAGTACTCAACAGCTCATGTACAAGAGCATCAGCTAAGCGGACAAAAAACTGCCCCGGATACTACGGTGGTTTCTCAAAGCAAGTCCCACATCTTCTAATGGAAAACACTAGACTCAATTGGCTCAGATCACCTGACAATCCTCATCTCCACCCCTCTCATCAGATTCTTCTCGAAGCCGACTCGGAAAAGAAACTTAAGGAAAACGGACTGGAAGACCTTCATGTCGGTCTGTGAAGAGAGTTTCAATGAGAGACGGCCGGAGCAGTCCCTGGAAAACGTGCTGTACAGGTTTGTGAAAATACTACAAGTAGCACTACAAAGTCAACCCATTTCTCCTCGGGAAAAGTCTGAACTCTGGTGGAGCCCCAAATCCAGACGGGCCCAAAGAGACTTCAAGATGTCAAATGGAGCTGAGACAAGACCGCTACAACCCTATTCTGTTGGATGAGTACCACGAGGCCCACAGCATTTTAAAGGAAACAGTCAAACCCAAAAAGAGGGATTCCTGGAAGAAATTTGCGTTAGGACTCAGCCCTTCAGTACCCACGTCAAAAGTTTGGAAAAAAATGAGAGGCATGGATGGCCGTAGCCAAGTGGCACTGCCAAGAGTCGCAATCATGGAGGGTGAAAAGATATTAACCAGTGATTCGCAAAAGGCTGAGACAACAGTAAGATTCTACGCCGGAACCAGCAGGCTGAAGGTCCCTAGGGATCAAGAGAAAACAGCATACGAAGCGCTTCGCGTCCACCTGAAAATCCGCTCCCTTACTCCGCCTTTTGACGAACATTTCTGAGAAGAAGACCTGAAAGAGCTCTGAAGAAACTCAAGTGGGATGCCGCAGTTATAGACGAAGTTCACCCATCGGCTCGAAAGCATCTTCCCAGTAACGGCAAACAGACGCTTCAATCTTCAATAATAGCTTCGGGGAAAAAAGAATTCCATCTCGATGGAAACAGGCATTGATAGTGTCAACTCAGTGTCAAAATAAGCCAGCCGAATTCGGTTGAAGCTATGAACCTGTCTCCTTACTGAGTGTAGTGTCCAAAGTGATGGGAAGAATGGTGACAAACATACTAAAGGGCTTGGCACAAGAAAACAAAAACATTCTCGAGTGTCAAGCCGGGTTCCAACCGAACAGAATCACTCTATATGTTTTGACAAGTGTGTGCCAGAGAACTTTCGATGCACTGCACAGCAAGGATACGACGATCATAGTGGGAGTAGATTAGAGCATGGCTCTTGGACAGAAGAGCTACTGTCCAGTGGAATCAAGCCAGAAGCTCGTTTAAGGTGTTCAACCAAGGAGTACCACAAGGAAGCCCGCTGTCACCTCTTCTCTTCTGCCCAGCCACAGCATCGCTCCCGAGGGGAATAGCAAGATCTGCCAAGAGAGTAGTGTCAGATGTGTTCGAAGATCACATCACAGTTCTCTCGTCTGCGCAGTGCAAGAAGCCCCCAAGCAAGTTCAACCCCCATTGAACTTCATCGTTGAGTGGGCGAAATTCCATCAGATGTAGCTAAACCTGGATCCTGGCAAAACAGAAGCAATAGTTGTCTCTGTGGATCAAAAAAAGATAGCAGGCAAAGCCCAGCGGTCTCTCTCCTTGGCCGGGACACAAGTCAGCAAGAACAAAAACCCGGTGATGTTGGGGGTCACGGTAGACTCGCAGCTCAACTTCACCGAGCATGCAAAAAGAGCAAAACAGAAGCTGCGGAAAAAATGTAGCATCAGAGTAGCTTTGAGCGGTAAGAACTGGTAACTGAAAGCAAAAGACCTCGCGCATCTGTACAAGTCACACGTGAGACCCAGAGGCCTGTATGGAGCTGGCCTTTATTTCCACTTCCTAAGCAACTCAGCAGCGGCCACACTGGAATCCAAGAATTACAACGCCGCAGAAAGCGTAGTAGGGGCTCCCAGGGGCGCCAGCACCAGCAGGACAATAAGCAGGTCTGCCAACCCTACATACAGTTGCAAAAGGAGAGGGAGCTTTGCTCTTTCACTAATTCAAGAGTCTACTAACGGGCTCATCAACTGAGCAGGCTCACGAATCCCGTGGAGAGCTCGGCTTAAGTCCAGGGGCAAGTCTGAGTTTCGATAAGACTGGAGATCTGTTAGAAGTCGAAGACTCAGTAAATTACCTGAAGCTGTGAACGGGGCCTGTCTCCAGCAAGGAATCAGAGACGACAACGAAACAATGGAGTTTGAACTGTAAAATCAGGAAGCCAATATCAACCACAAACACCGAAGAGCCACGAATGGACAAAATCTCGCTTTCAACGCTCACAAAACAAGAGACGAAGAAGTCCTGCTTCATCTGCTGAGACTAAACAGAGCACAGTGGCTGCAGGCAACGGCCAATAGATTTGGAAGATCAGATTCAAGTGTCTGCCCGCACTGCCAATTAAGTAACGAAGACACAGAACACTACCTCACAAACTGTAAGCCCGTGCTAGAGGAACGTGAAGATTGTTTCGACCCCCAGCAGGTTACAGTGGAGGTATTACAAGAGAATCAGATGCGGCAAATCAATTTCTTCGACCAACCGGGAAGTACTCCTTCCCCTGCATCATTGAAGAGGGGTCTCAACACAGACATAATTATGGAGTTGTTGTTTTCATGATAGATACTTCCCAATTATGCGTCTAAGAATCGGTAGTACATCGATGGAGGCATCAACTTGGTTTCAAATAGCATTTTCGCAAATGGTGATGTGGAATCATTTGGCACATATTTAGGAGCTTTTTTGGAATTATTTCAGTTTGTATTTATAGGCCCGTATTAAAATTGGATGACACGGTGTGCACTATTAAAAGAAACCATCTAAAGTACCTTCAATATGCCAATTCTCTCCACAAAAACTTACAATGCACTCATTAGACACCCAACTGTAATGGAAACCTGACTTTCCTAGCTTTGATCATAAATGTAAAAGATGACAAAAAGTTAGCTGTCATAGGTATCAAGATCTACTGATTCTGATATAGTCATATATTTCTGTAGATTTGCACCGTTAAAGCATATGCAAAATGTGTCTCAAGGGACTGCACACAGGATTTCCATTACAACCAGTGACTGTCAATCTTTTGATGTAGATCCTGTTAAAAATCAGATTTGACCCAAAAACCAGAATCCAAATGACTGGTCTTACAGTATTGTTAAAAAGACGGTGGATAGAATAGTCACAAAAAGTAGATTTGAGCAAAACCCTCCGAGACTGATCAACATCTCAGAACAATTGAAAATCTCTACAAAAATGAGTGTAATCCGACCTTTTTCGGGAAAAGAGAGGTAACGCCAATCAAAATTTTGTGAGTAGACTGAGGAAATTGGGTGATGTTCAAATAATTTTAACAACGAGAAAATTAGGAACGTGCTTGCCCAGCCTAAAATCTTCTTTTGTTGTCAATTTGAAATTGCGTGTGGTATATAGAGTTACATGTATTGAATGCAATTCCATCTATCGTGCCAAATCAGTTAAAATCTTTTGACTAGATTTTTGGAAGATCAAAAGAAAGATTTCCCTGTGGAACAACATTTTGCTGAATGTTGTGGTATAGCGCATAATATTGAATGTGAAATTCTCAATGCATGTTGCGGGGTTGAAGTATTCATGACAATTGAAGCGATGTACATTGAAAACTTAAACCCGCAACTAAATAAGCGCGACGAGTACAGGGTACAGGGGTCAATAAATGACAGTGAAGTATTTTTCAAATGCAAAAAAATTCTACTGATCAAATTTCCAAAAATTTTTCTGGTACTGGTTAATGCAAATTTTTGTTAAACGCAACAACTGAATGACAACAGAAAAAATGAGAGAAAAACTCCTTTTCAGAAATGGGAAAGTACCCGGCAACTTCAAAAACTCCGGAATAAAGACCTTAACTTCTTTGGTGTCTCAAATGCAAACAAATTGTTGTAAAAGTAACTTTAACTATATAGTTTTATTAAATTATTTTATTCAACTCATATCGTAGAAATTTGGTAGATATAGTCAATGACAAGTAAATATATCTTGTATATTGAATTTTTTGATTGTTAATCTGTTTCATGTACACCTTCCGTTGAACGCATTGTTCGGAAAAAATCGTTTTTTGAATTAAATTAAGTTTTCTGCTTTCTTCGGCAACTATTCATCTATAGTTGTTATGGGAACAGGTCAATTAAAAAACTAAATACAGAAATGCTCTTTTAATTTAGCATCCAGAGGTAAAATGCACATTCATTTCAATTTATTAACAATTAAAATCATTTAACTTCAATTATGAAATAAAAAACTAAATACAGAGTTTCTAGAACGTATTTTTTTCTATGCAACAAAAATTTTTAAAACTCCAATTTCGTTTAGCTCTCAACTTTCAATTTAAGATCTAGTATTTTATCAATTAAAAGTTTCTTCTGATTTTTTTCGTTAATTTTTTGGAAGAATTCATTGTGTTAATTTGCTAAAAGATTGATTTCGAATAATTTAACATGACCACTGTTAACCAAAAATGTAAT
>NC_134476.1:40459636-40489636 GCF_964194025.1 Convolutriloba macropyga
TATACATATATACATATATATATATATATATATATAAAATATGTTTATATATACATATATATATATATTATATGTATATATATATATATATATGTTTGTATAAACATATATATATATATATATATATATAAAATTTTGTTTAATATATATATATATATAAATATATATATATATATATATATATATATATATATTCATATATATATACATATATATATATATATATATATATATAAATTTTTATATATATATATATATATATATACATATATATATATATATATATATATATACATTTGTTTATATTTATATATATATATATATATATATATATATATATATATGTATAAAAATTTATATATATATATATATATATATATATATATATATTGCTTGGTTAGTTGAAGACATGTAAATTACAATTTGCAGCACCATCGATTTAGATAATATATTTCAGCTTCATTACTGGTCTTGAGATAGTTTTTGTGGTTAATAACTGTTGCCGAGTTTGTACAGCGTGATTTCCTTTATTATTCTCGATTTCTTTTTTTCAAAACTGTTTACGTTCAGATCAGTTAGGATTTTGTTATTAGTAGCTATCGAATTGCAAACTATCAGCAAACAATATGGTGTGCGAATTTTGATTATCCTCCGCAGGTGGGGGATGAAGAAATAGAACAATACTGGTCCAAATATTGAACCCTGTTGGATACCAATATTTATACATTATTTCATTGATTTTGTGCAACCATGGCGTATTGAATGTTTTTTTTCCTTGATTGATTTGATTAATTTGTTAGCCAATTGAGAACGCAGCCGCCAATACCAGCCTTTAATATTTCGAAAGACAGCCCGGGGCGAGGTGAAAGAAATATGACTCGACAAAACGTCGTCGGGGGGGGGGGGGGGGGGGCGTGTCATTCCGGGTCGTTAAATACACGTTATAACTATTTCATTGTGCAGAATTTTAACGAAAGTTTTCGCAAAATCTGTATAGAACGAGAAAACTTCAGTACTTTATCTATTTTTTGTTCACCAGTTTGCATTTGTGAGCGGGATTGTGAGTACAGATCTGTTTTTATAGGTCAGTGTCCAAATTTTGTGACAGTTCTTTAGAGTGTGGTATTGTCGAATATTCATAAATTTTTCAAGTCATTTGCTGCTGACACTTAATGGAGACAGTGGTTTGAACATTTTCTTATCTCTTCATCTTTTTTTTTATATATATAGTTGACCTTATTCCAAATTTCCAGTATTTTGGTATAATTTTCAGTCTTTTCATAGTTTTGAGGATGACGTTAAATGAATGGCGTAGAGGTTCTACGATTGTTTGTAGAATATTGTTGGCACTCCGTCTTTTAACCTGATTTTGATTAGTTAAGTCTCTTTGAAATTAGTTTGAAGTATTTTTTTGAAATAGTAAAAATATTAGTTACTCGATTAAACAGTTATTTGGTCAAAAGAATTTACAGGAGAAAAATTTGTAAGTCAGTCTTTCCCTAAACGTTATGTTGACGTTCATCTACAGTTTTTGAAACTGGTTGCTCTAGCTGCACTGTTCTTAACCCCGGCCAAAAGAGGTTGCAAATACGGTTACCAACTGACGAATATAAAATCCTAGTCAAGTCTCTAATTTGTTAAAAACACATCAATCATATTATGTGGAGATGTAATCATTCTAACACAAAATAAAACACAATTTTATGGCAGAAATTTTTTTCCGACATTTGAATAAAAGATAATTGATCCAGTTTTTGCTACAAAATATGTTCATGTTACTGCAATCATCAAAGTTAAGGTCAAAAAGCTTTTTGTGAAGTGTCCGACCAAAAACCAAAGTTTTTTTGTTTTTTCTTCGTCATAGAGAAACGAGTAGTATACTAAAATGCACGTATTGTCACGGGGGGGGGGGACGTCTCCCCCCCGTGACAAATCGTGCACAACGTTTTGTCACGGGTGGGGACGTCCCCACCCGTGACAAATCGTGCGGTACATTTTTGAGGTCGAAAAATTTTGTCTCTAAATTTTGCCGGGGGACAAAAACTTGTAAAAATTTTCTCAAATTTGTGGGGACAAAAACTTGTAAAATTTTTGTCAATTTTGTGCGGTGAGAAAAACTCGTGAAATTTTTGCCAAATTTGTTCGGTGGGCAAAAACGTACAATTTTTCCAGCTATTTTGTGCGGGGAATAAAAACTTGTTAAAATTTCACAGTTTTCTGGAATTATTGAAAAACTTGTGAAAATTTGGCAATTTTTGGGGGTCCCTTAAGTTGGTTTTAAAATTTTAAAATTCTTAAACCCCTTTTTAGTCAAAAAGACTATTCATGGCTTTTCAAAAGACAGAAAATTTACTAACCTCTTCATTATTTCAATCTCTTGATAAGTTTTATGTAATTGAACAAGATATAAGTAAAATGGAGTCAAATTTTGGGGGTTTTGATCCAACATCTGGTTTTGATCCAACATCTGGTTTTAATTTAATAGTTTTTTTGCCCATATGTTATCCCAGATTAGGGAGTGTGGGCAGATTAGAAAACCAATAAAATTTAAGTGCCAGGGCTCCAAATTGAGAATTATTGTGTCTGATAAGAAATTTGCAGCGTCCAAGTTGAAAAGAATGCAACTTTGCTGAAATTGAGAAGAAATATACGTATGAAATGGACAAAACAAATGCTCGAAGTTATATGAAATGTTCCAAAAAAGTACTGAAAAAGTGTTTGAAAAGCTGCGGTAAAGCAATTCATATACCACAATTGTATGACGGGAGAGTTAAAAATCGAGAAAAAAATAGTGTATTTTTAGAGTAAAAATTGTTGTTTTTGAACAATTTTATGCAAAATACTTCCTCAAAAAGCAATTCCATTATGTACAAACTGTTTTGCATTGTAAATGACAACAAATGCAGACCGGTAAATTGTGTAAAACAAGGTGTTTGAGGGACAATGCAAATGTGATCACGTAATATAGTGTAAAACTTGGGAAAAACTATAAGATTGACAAAATTTTAATGGGAAAAACTGATGTCCGACTGAACCTTACTGCGTAACTTAGGCAAAATGATAGAATGAGCAGTATATTTCCCTTAAATACTTAAGAAAACTAACTTCTATTTTTTGTGAATGATATTCTAATTTTTTCTTTACATTAATAAACAGTTTTCCTGTTCTGTTTTTGTTCTCCAAAAATCTTCATAGCACTAACAATAACTTAACTAAAGCTGTATGTCTACAGTGTTTATCAATTTTTATCTAATCTGCACTTGTTTTTTCCAACCTGTGATTGGTTGAAAGCTGACTGAAGATTAATTTTAGACTGGTTCATATGACAAAATATGTTTTTGATTTTTGTTTGTTTTGAAATTTCTGGTCTAGGCTTTTGTAATTGGTTGGCCGAGTTTTAGGAATTATTATGTCTACTACATGTGCCAACATATGTCTTTCATTTCCATAAGCAATTCAGTGTGGTCGTCTCAGCTTCTCTGATTGGTCAGTCGGGTTTAGGCTTCATTAATCTCTTGCACATGTTTGAACACGTATTGTTTTATTATCAAAAACAAGGTGTGGTCTCTTTTATTACCATAAGCAATTCAGTGTGGTCATCTCCGCTTCTCTGATTGGTCAGTCGAGTTTAGCCTTTATTATCGTCTTGCACATGTTTGAACACGTATTGTTTTATTATCAAAGACACGGTGTGGTCACAAGTTTGAGTTTGTATATAAAGAAAGTAGTATGTCGTCGTCTCAAGATTACTTTGATTTTTATCACGATAAAGCGCGTTCTGAAAAACGATATGTAAATGCCTGTGTGAAAATATATGATAATACTGGAACTTATATATCGCTGAAACTTTTCAAAAAAGGGAACGGAGACAACGAATTTCGTTTCCACCAAAAACTCACTCTCTCTATGCAGGAATTGGAGCAAGTGGGAGAAAATATAGATGCTATTAGACGAATAGCTCTCTCAAAATTTGCGAACGAGCAGAGCAGCTCTGGCAAAAGGAAGTTACAGCCTGGTTCCAGTTTAGAAACGAATAGTCAAAACCGTAGCTGCAGATTCAAAAAATCAAAAAAAGCCTCAGAGAGTGATAAAGAGAATTAAATAGCAAATGAAAATGGTTGAAGCAATGTTTGAGCGTACACCTGAATATTTTCGACAACAAAAGCTTTTTCGATATTTTATTTGCAATAGCGAGCCTCAATTTGATTCTAATCTTACAAAAAACTTCGCAAACAGCCAGCACAAAAATGAAGATCATTGCAAAACACAACAATTTCATTACCATGTCATTGCTGCTGTTGATCAATTACCGCACTCCTTCAAGGATACTTCTTCTAAACCATATACAATACCATGTCTCTTCACTTATTTTCAATTGCTCATTCGGGGGTCTTCTCACATAGTGCATTATGGCGAAGTGATGGAAAAACTTCAAGAGGCAGTCAGTTACAACGATCAGCACAATCTAGCTGTTTCAGTTTTTAAGAAAAAATTACTAAATGTAAAAATGCTAATGACACAGGATGTTCAAACGCAAACTTACTTTTTACCTAGTTGCACCATTGATAGATTTTATAGTATTTATAATGGTGGTATGTACGGTGAGCTTTCCAAAATACTTGATATGTTAAATAGTGGCTATGGTTGTTTGCATGTTGATAATAGTTTGATTTTGATAAATTTTAATATAGAATCGAAATCTTTCAATTAACAATTGTCTTGTTCTCTTGTCTTTGAAGAAAGAATTGAGCAAAAAAAAGTTAATTAAAAAATGTTAGAGCATATGGTTAGCAAAACGTAGCAAATCATTATCGTTCATATTCAACATCAAAGGATATTCATAACCAAACATCACATGTGCAATATAAATGCAAAAAAGTCCACAAATTTTTGAGTTTTGATTTTGAACTGGCTTAAGTTTGAGTATTTGAGTTACTTCATTGTAAAATTTTAACAGTCGGCAATACAATAATTGGTAGTTTTGTATTGGGATTCCAAGCGGATCTGCCAAATAAACTTTGTTTTTGTGAAACAAAAGAACCATCCAATGACTTCCTGCATGTTGCAACGGTGAAGCGTTAACTATGATAAATCCTTCTCTTGTTAACTTTGGGAAATTGTCCGCGGCAAAAACTCCATAAAAATAATGCTTCAAATGAATACATTTTCCCAACAAATAGCGTATTTCATCAATATCCATCTGTGGGGTAGGTGATAATCGAGTTTTTTGTCACCTTTCGTTCCGAATTAACATAGAATGTTGAGCTTCATTCACTCAGAAATAGAATTTTTACGTTGGCTGCCAATGCTCCGTCAAATGTAAGTTGAACTGAAATTGAGCAATTTGTAAATTCTGGATGAATGAAATCATGAGAAGCCTCTTGCGTTGATGTTAAATCAAAAGCTAGAATAAACTGATTGGGATAATTGTCCAGAGTTATGCCATGCCCACCTTTGTCAAGAAAATCTAGGGCTTCTAGAGTATTGAAATAAATGCGGTGGTTGAAAGTTGTTGAGACAGGAGTTCGAACAATAGGTTGACCATTTCGATAAACAACAATTTAGCTCAAGTTGAATTTCTGGTAGTGAAAAGGATTTGTGCGATTAGTTCCGAAGTATGCTTGATTTGTTGCCATTGCAATTATCATACGCCGTACAGGTTCTTTCGAGAAAATATCCTCATGGCTCCAATTTCTTATTCCAGTTGTAGCTAAAAAAGTTCGCGGCAATACTTCTGTATAGCGATACACGGCAGGTGTTTTTAGTAGAGTTTTCTCAATTGCCGTCAAAACATGATCCGCTATTGTCATTTTTCTAACGTAGAGATTAGCTTCAATTATTTTGACTTTGTAATGTTTGTTTGACTCTGAAATTACAGCAAAATCATTTGTAGACCTTCTAAATGAAATTCGCAGAGTAACACCACTAATTAAGTGTTTATCACAAGTTAGAATATCACTCGCCGGCTTTTCAATAAAATAGTTTCCTGGGAATTAGCAACAAGAGCTTTTCTGGCCGCTACGTCGTCGGCGCGACCGTCGGCGCCATCAATTTTAGCTGGCTCATCCTCGTAATAATATCCCTGAGAAACTAGCCATGTGTTTTTTGCAGTTTTTCCCGAAGAAAATTCCGTTTGAATGAATGCTTTGTGAGCATAATTTCCGTTTGCATTGGAAATTTTAACACCGTTAGCAGATACAGTGCATTCTGAAAATAAAGAATGTAATGCGTTGTTGCTAAAGTATGGCGCGTCTGTATTTGTAGCATCAGTTCCTGTTCTTAAATCGCCGTCATTGTTTCGGGAGATTTTACATTTGATTTCGAGGAGAAGTTTCTGTAAATCTATGAAATTGTTTCTATCGCCCAAAACTTCAAACTCAAGCATTGGACCGTCCGGTGAATATGATGGTCCGACTTTTTGAGTAAGAGCATTGTCAAAAGTAATAAGCAGAGGCTGTTTTTCAAACAAATCAGGTGTGGTGTGTGTTACCTCTGCGGGCAGTAAATTAGTAATCATTTTGAACTTTAGTCCACTTGTTTTGAACTTTTGCCCACTTGTTTTCTCACAGTTTTTTGCACAGTTGAATTTAATGCTTGTTTTGGAGACTTTTTCTTTGTAACAACCTCTACCAGCTCAGGAGCTGCTTGAACAATTAATTCACGTCCAATCTTTTTCGCTACAGGCCAAAGAAACTTTCTTGCAATCGGTAATGCTGCTCTGCCAATACCTGCTGCTAAAGACCCAAAACCGCTTCCTCGTTGACAATAGTGTCCTGAAAAGTATGGTGACACCGATTGCTGTTGATTGTAGGCTTCCATTTAGTCGAATTTTTTAAAATTTAAAGTCAAAATAACTTTTCCTGTTCCAGCGAATGGAACTAATTCTTCAGTTTCTGTCCGCAATTGAATTTCAATTGATTGAAAATTTTTTGATAATAACTTTTTGTATTCCAGGTTGCTAAAGACAATTCTGTGCGTTGGCTCTATTTCGCAGGGGCTACCGTTATTCAGGCGTTGTTTTGAATCAATGACTCGAATAAGAGGAACTTTATTATCACCTACGTATTGATACTCAATTATGATAACGTAAAAAAAAATTAGTTGCTTCCCTGCAAACAAATCAAAAGGATAATCGCCAAGAAAAGTTTTTTCTTCGTCATCAGCCATTGTCAGATTTTCAAAAGTGTCCAAAATCTTGTATCCAATTTGATAACCAGACCCATCATGAATACCGTTGAAACCTAGTATGCTTGGAATTGCGTTATCTGGAAAAGTAATTCTTTCGTTTTGACCAAAAAGAGGAAAAAAACTCCGTTGATTTTGTTAAATTGAAAGTCAAAATGAGGCAATCCAGTAGCTGTTTTTAAGGATCTCAAAAGGTGGTCACGGTTTTCATAGGAACCAGTTCCAATAATAGCTCGTTCTCCACCGTATGGTCTGGAATACTTTTGGAATATGCATCAAATGGAATACTTTTCTCATAAAACTTAAGGCCTTCAGAAGAAAATATCTTTAAATCACTTTTGTTCACTTGATTTATTTTTGCCGGGAAGATAATTTCACTTAGTGCAACTCGCCAATCCCCCTCCAAATTAATTTCTTCAATGAAATAATGTTTGAATGAGGACAAGGTGTTTTGAGGAAAAATATTCATAGAGGCTGATGAAACTAAGTGAACCGTGAATTCATTCATGTTTTGTTATTTCACAACTCTTGTCTCTAACTTTGACCAACTCTAATTCATAAAATTTTCCCTTGACTGGCTCCTGAGATGCGTCAATAAGACTATAAGTAGGAGGGTTTGTTGTAGGTATATCGTAAATCTCAAAAACTTTGTTGGTAAATGTTTGCTTGTATCCTTTTCTAAAAGGAAGATCCGCTTTTGATATTCGCACAAAGTCCCCAACGCAAAACTTTGGTCGGCGAACTAGATTTGCTGAATCATTAAAAATTAATGATATCAAGCAAGGAACGTCTTTCTTTGTCACTTTATTCGGCGCCAATTTCGTTACTCTGTTGACTCTAGAGTTAATGGTTTGTACAAAGCTCTGCAATTGATTAATATACGAGTATGTCCATTTGTCCTCTAAATACTTGTATATCAAACTCTTGAGCGATCGTATTTTTCTTTCCGCAAATGCTGATTTTTTCTCGTTGAAAGTTTTATAAACTTCTATTTCCTTATTCTGACATAGAGTGCTGAAAGAGCCCTTAAATTCTGTACTAGCATCTACCCACACTTTTTTAGGTCGCTTGTTCTTTATCATTTTCTTAAACGCATCTGCTGTTGTTGTGGCGTAATTTGATTTTAAGGGTTCGACTCGTAGATAACGTGAGAGACAGTCCACCGCAACCAATAAATATTTTACATCTTTGTTCTCTTTTGCTAATTTATCCACATGAGCCAAGTCTAGCGACCAAATTTCGTTTACATCGTAGGCAATAACCTTCAGTGTTGGAAATTCTTTTTCTATAACTTTAATGCTTTGTGTGTGCATTTTTGCCCTCCAGGAACAATTTCACTTTACTTGATTTCAAGTTTGTAATTCTTTGTAGATTTTTTACGCTTCCATATGCTGCGGGACCTTTCGTATATTTCAACTCAAGCAATTTTTTCTCATTCGTCGAAAGACTCCCAGTTCTTCTCCTCTTGCTGAGTTCTGTCTTCCTTCGAAGTTTCGAAACCACTTCCGGCGTCTGAGGATTCTTCTGTAAGTAATTGACTGGTTTCTTTGTGCTTGATTCCTTTTGGCGAAATAGTTTTCCTTTTCTTTTTTGGTTTGGCAGTTCTTTGAGTTCTTTTCCGGATCGCAATTTTAGCATTTCTGTTGATCACCAAGTCCTATTTTATGTTTAAAACCTCAAGAATCTTAAATTAATCTGGATTATTTAGTGTTTTAGTTGATTGTTGCAAATCCTAGAGAAAAATAGGGACATTTATTCCTGTTGCTGTTCCGTCAACAAAGAAATTTTCATTTTCGTCTATAACAACTTTTTTTGACTCTTTAATGAAGCTAACTATTTTCTCCGTTCTGGTGAATTTCGCTGCCGCTAAAACAATAAGATTTTGAAGAATTTTGTCTGCTTTCACTTTTGACAACTCAGTGGGATCAATTGTTTCCATTGTATCTAAAATTTCCTGGTACTCTTTATTAGTGTTTTTATTTGGTCGCATACGGTTCAAAAACGAAAATTGAGCACCTCTATGCTGAACTCTGGGATCATTTAGAATTTTTGAGGAATATGGTTGCTCTTTCATATATTGATTTTTGGGAATCAAAATAAACTCTTCAGCAGTTGACATGGTTTAACTCAAATGGATGAAACAAAATTTTATAATGAGTTGAATCAATTCGAAACCGGTTTTTGTTAGAAAAAGCGCCCGTCGTTTATCCATTGATGACTTTTTCTTGGGAACACTTTCAAATATGTGTCTGTATTTTTCTAAGTCTCTTACTTTCACTCTAACATGGCCCAGCAAGACATTGTGAAGGCATTCACATAGAACCAGTATAACATCACTATCAAAATTACGCAGGTATTTCCTTAACTTTTTTGGTTGCAAATGCACCATTTGCTTCAGTATAGATAATTTTTTCTCTTTCATTGTTTAGAGGATTTGTTTCTGCTTTATCAGATGGAAGGTAGAACACTGTAGGACCTGGCTCAGTAATATTTGAACAGTATCGTAAACAATCCGAAGTTTTTGGATCAAGATCGATAAGCAAATGCCCAAATGATTCTTTCGTTGCCAATTGATAGCAATGTTTTAACAATTTAATAAGATTTAACTGCTTGCCTAAAAATTCGACTTGTTGAATATCGCGGGCTGATTTGAACAGAATGATGTGTAATGTGTTCAAGTCTATTGTACGAGACCACTTGCTCTGCTGATAAAGATTGTGCTTTATGTAAATAACATTAATCTTTTTGTGACGCCCTGCAGTGGCCAGCTTAACAAATTCTTTGTCGTTATAAATTTCTTCGCACGAGTCGTCGATTATATAAAGACAGTTTTCAAGGTTATTCAAAAATTCTAAATTGGCATACTTTTTGAAAATAACTCCAAGTTTCTGCTCCATTTTGACGTATATTTGTTGCATTTCTCGGTATAAAAATATAATGTGGTTAAATTTTGGGTAAATTGTGTTTTCACTCAACATTTTGAAAATTAACTCTGTTTTGCTACAACCTGAGGGCCCTACAACGGCCATGAAGACTCTATCTTGCGTAGATATAATTTTATTCATAGTCTTGGATTTGGTAAAATGTATCCAACTAAACTTGACAATATGGATATCCAAACTGAGGTTTCTTCACAATTTGGTTTTAACACGGTTAACTTCACAATACATAGTGATATTAGTAGTAAAATAACAAAGTTTGCACAAAAAATACAACTTCCGAGCGTGGCAAAGTTGTTTGGTTACAAAATTTCCAAGACGATTTGCTGCTACTTTCTTTTTCAAAATAATTTTCCTCTACAACAGCGTCAACTTGATCGACTGTCACTCCCTCCATCTCAACAAAAAATATAAACTTGTTAAAAAAGTATCAATTGGGTATCAGATTACATAAAAACAAATCATAGCAATTAAACTCAGTTAGAAAGTCGTTCATATGAACCATGAAGCACTCAGAGAGTCTCTGAGTTCTGCTATAATGAACAATTTTGTGCACTCTTTCCTCCTTCACCAAGATTTGAATCTCTTTTGGCAGTGAAAGATCGTTTTGTCAATTTCCTCACCAAACGGGTGCTTCGACGTCAGTAAGAGTTTCGGAGGACATACTCTGGGTTGATTTTTTGACATTCTGCTTTCTCCACCGAAGAAAAGGTTCAATATAATACACTAAATGAGTGAATGAGCGAATTTTGTCCTCAGTCAGCAACAATTTAACTTTTCTCTGTAAAAACTGATTTCCGGTTTTTATGGTTTCGTCTTTGGAAATTGAAAGACTCAGATTCCCGTCCCCGTAATCAAGGCACAAATTGTTGAACTCGGTGACAACGGTGCCTCCACTTTCGTCAATTCCTCTCTCATTGGTTAACCAGTTGACATAGAAAATGGCTTTTTCTTTTGCACAATGTTTGTTGAAAATGTTTTTGCCCTTTGAATGATTTTGACAATTTTGTGTAAAATAGTTCACAGATATCGAAGGACACTCAAGTGAAGTCAGATCAATAACAGGACATTCAAGCAATTCTGACCAAAACTTAACTTTTTCCGCTCCCTTAGCGTAGAATGTTGCACCAGGATTCCCCAAGCGAACGCTTTGAATTATTTGTGTTAGATAAATATAGGGATAATTTCCTATGTCCCAATCAATACCGTGCAAATTTCTACTCAACCAACTGAAAGATTGCTTTTGTTGAGCTGTTAACTCACTATAACTTGTTGGTGGTAAAAATGACACGCAGTCAAGGTAGTCTTCAGTACAAATTCCAAACTCTTTAACAATAAATTTTTCTTTTCTGTGACGAAATTCTTCAACGTCTAACACAACCGTTTTGCTGCTCAGCATTCCAATAAGTGAAAAATTGACGGATGAAAAATCTTTATATATAAGCAAAATAATATTCCCGACAAATGCCCGCTAAAACAGTTGCTGCTTTTCCACGGAAGCATATAAGAATAACCAGGTCCTTGGTTATATATTTCGTATATGAAACCTCCTGCGTCGTGTAAAATAGCGTGCAAACGTAAAATTTTTGATACTTTTAGATAATTGTCGAGAGATGAATTGTCGATGCCAATTAGACCTCCATATGGACGCAACTTTAGAGCAATATCATGATCAAAGCAGTCCAACTCACTAAAATATTCACTTGCTGCCAGGAAATAGTTAAATCTTACTGATTTTTCAGGATAAGATGTAGAAATGGATAAGTATTTGTCGTGAATGTTTTCCAAACAGTTTCTACAAACGCATGCCAATTCTTTTTTTCTCACTTACCAAACTGCAACTCAACAAAGTTTTTAATGCTTTTCGCTGAAGAGTCTAAAACACTTTTATTAACAATCTCTAAACAAAGAGTGAAAAAGATTTTGTCATTCTAATAATAGCGACAGACTAACTTATCGGGTTTTGAATTTTATAGTTTTAAACACTGAGAACCATTAACCGCAATGCTGACTGCATGTTGTTTTTGTTTGTCCATGAATTCTCCAATTGGTTATGATAAGACATAGAACAACGCATTCGTATACTGTGTAGTCACTCTCCTTTCGCCTTACTAATACTAAGGTTAAATTTCAAAATTTTGCTGTATTTTGATTGGCTAAGATAAAAACCAAATATATCCAACTATTATGCTCTACGTGACAAGTATAATTATTGCTGTTTTCTGATTGGCTAAGATAAAAACCAAATATATAAAACTATTATGCTCTACGTGACAAGTATGTTTTTGAGCTATTCTTAGAAGCCACATGCCTAAACATGTAGCAAAAACAATTGAACACAAATAATCATTTTTTTTCAATTCTTGCATACTGTTTGGTTGCTCACAAAATCCAAATCTTTGCTCTACAACAAACTGAAAATTGTTTGCAAACTCTTTTCACAGTCTTTCCTCATTTCTTTTTGTCTTTCTCCACTATTGATAACAATCTAAATATTCTCGAAACAAGATTGATACAAAATTCTTAAGTCTTAGAACAAATTGTTTTATCTTTTGATTGTATAGAAAAGCTGACCGAAAGTTTTCACGACCTGACAAATTACCACAATAAATCATTAATTGCAGCACTGTCTTCAAAGTTTGAACATGTCTCAAGTGGCATTTATTCTGAAAGAGGAGGCCAATCCCGATTTGAGAACAATAGCATATGAAACTTACAAAAAAGAGAAAGTCGTTATTGTTAAACAAGAGTTGCGGGACAACGAGTGGATTACAATTAACCACATGGCGCTACCAATTGTAATTTTTGACTACATCCAATCATTCAGATTTGAAAAGGCGCTGATGAAAGGAGCACAGTACACGATCGATCATGTTACCGGCTAATAAGAGAAGTTGTTTTCAATCCAGAGACGATTGATGAAAATGTTAGGAAAATTCTTTACGACTCTGATATCAAAGAGATTCCTCTATACGAAAATCAGGAGGGCTATTGGAGGGACCTGGAAATTATTGATAGTTTCTGGCGAATTCCAAAGAGCACCGAAAGCCCAGACATTACAAGTTGGTCAAAATCTCCTCTACCAGACTCAACGCCAACTCCCTTAACTCCCAAGGTAGCGGAAGTTTCCATAATTGCCAACAGCAGTCTCGAGTCGCCACCAGTGAGCCTTTGCTTTGCTCCAAAGAAACGAAAGCTTGATATCAACTTCCAATACTCATTTAAAGACATTGCTTCTTTTGTTTCTGAGATCTTCTAGTGTGAAAACTATTTTTTTAGTATTGTTTGTTCCGTGTTATATAGCCTAATATTTCTTTCTATTTTTTGTCTCATTGCACATTGTTCCACTTTAAATTGAATTTTTGCTTCCGCTCCACTTTTATTTCATACACAGTAAACAGTATACACATTCTATTGAACATGCGATATTGTGATAAAAATCAAAGTAATCTTGAGACGACGACATACTACTTTCTTTTTAAATACAAACTCAAACTTGTGACCACACCGTGTCTTTGATAATAAAACGTGTTCAAACATGTGCAAAACGATAATAAAGGCTAAACTCGACTGACCAATCAGAGAAGCGGAGACGACCACACTGAATTGCTTATGGTAATAAAAGAGACCACACCTTGTCTTTGATAATAAAACAATACGTGTTCAAACATGTGCAAGACAGTAATGAAGCCTAAAACCGACTGACCAATCAGAGAAGCTGAGACGACCACACTGAAATGCTTATGGATATGAAAGACATATGTTGGCAATTGTAGTAGACATAATAATTCCTAAAACTCGGCCAACCAATCACAAAAGCCTAGACCAAAACTTGCAAAACAAACAAAAATCAAAAACATATTTGTCATATGCACCAGTCTAAAATTAATCTTCAGTCAGCTTTCAACCAATCACAGGTCGGAAAAAACAAGTGTAGATTAGATAAAAAATGAAAAGACATACAGCTTTAGTTAAGTTATTGTTAGTGCTATGAAGATTTTTGGAGAACAAAAACAGAACAAGAAAACTGTTTATTAATGTAAAGAAAAAATTAGAATATCATTCACAAAAAAATAGAAGTTAGTTTTCTTATGTATTTAAGGGAAATAGACTGCTCATTCTATCATTTTGCCTAAGTTACGCAGTAAGGTTCAGTCGGACATCAGTTTTTCCCGTTAAAATTTTGTCATTCTTATAGTTTTCCCCAAGTTTTACACTATATTACGTGATCACATTTGCACTGTCCCTCAAAAACCTTGTTTTACACAATTTACCGGTCTGCACTTGTTGTCATTTACAATGCAAAACAGTTTGTGCATAATGGAATTGCTTTTTGAGGAAGTATTTTGCATAAAATTGTTCAAAAACAACAATTTTTACTCTAAAAATACACTATTTTTTTCTCTATTTTTAACTCTCCCGTCATACAATTGTGGTATATGAATTGCTTTACCGCAACGTTTCAAACACTTTTTCAGTACCTTTTTGGAACATTTCATATAGTATCGAGCATTTGTTTTGTCCATTTCATACGTATATTTCTTCCCATTTTCAGCAAAGTTGCCTTCTTTTCACCTTGGACGCTGCAAATTTCTTATCAGACGCAATAATTCTCAATTTGGAGACCTGGAACTTAAATTTTATTGGTTTTCTAATCTGCCCACACTCCCTAATCTGGGATAACATATGGGCAATAAAACTATCAAATTAAAACCAGATGTTGGATCAAAACCAGATGTTGGATCAAAACCACCAAAATTTGACTCCATTTTACTTATATCTTGTTAAATTACATAAAACTTATCAAGAGATTGAAATAATGAAGAGGATAGTAAATTTTCTGTCTTTTGAAAACCCATGAATAGTCTTTTTGACTAAAAAAGGGTTTAAGATTTTTTAAATTTTAAAACCAACTTAAGGGACCCCCAAAAATTGCAAAATTTTCACAAGTTTTTCAATAATTCCAGAAAACTGTGAAATTTTAACAAGTTTTTATTCCCCGCACAAAATAGCTGGAAAAATCGTAAGTTTTTGCCCACCGAACAAATTCGGCAAAAATTCGGAACAAATTCGACAAAGTTTTTCTCACAGCACAAAATTGACAAAAATTTTACAAGTTTTTGTCCCCACAAATTTGAGAAAATTTTACAAGTTTTTGTCCCCGGCACAAATCGAGAAAATTTTTACAAGTTTTTGTCCCCCGGCAAAATTGAGAGACAAAATTTTTCGACCTCAAAAATGTACCGCACGATTTGTCACGGGTGGGGACGTCCCCACCCGTGACAAAACGTTATGCACGATTTGTCACGGGGGGGGGGGGGGGGGACGTCCCCCCCGTGACAATACGTGCATTTTAGTATACTACTGAAACGAATGCTTATCCTCTATTATTGTTTTTGCTTTAACCCTGCAGACTGTTCACTGCAAGAATTGAGGACCCACAATTTCTTTAAACTTGTTTGCTACTCTGATATAAATGGAAAAACATGAAATTCTAACAGCACTGCGATAAAAAGTGAAACTAAAAGTGATTGTATTAGTTATCTTACCTATTTATTATTTTGACACTGGCAAAATTTTGAGAACAAGAATGAGTTGAGGACAAGAAAAATATGTGACGCCTGCTCAGTCGATAAAGGATGCTGTCAAAAAAAAAATTCAAGAAGAGAAAAGAATTGAATGATGAAAGCTAACCTGGGGAAAAAACTAAATATTGAAATCTAGTATTGCGTTGTGATGGAGAAATTGTTACGATCGAGTCAAATCTAGGTGAACCAATTTGACAATATTACACATTGTTTAATCAAAGAAGAGAAGCCTAGTAAACATCGAAAGCAGAATTAAATTTGCAAACGCTGTTTTTAACTCTCCAACAAAATTGTCATTGCTATATACATTGCTAAACGAGCATACCGTGTCAGCTAAAATCCTACTAAAAATTTACACTATCTCAAAATTGAATAGAAAAGCGAGAAATCTATGCGGCGCTACCCTCATAGCAGTGAAGAACATCTTGATATCAGAGGAAATAGAAACCACACTTCCCGAGTTGTTTTTAATGTAAAATTCATCGTAACAAGGTTGAGCTGCACACTTTTACCTTTTACAGCCAACCAAAAGACAGTTTGTATAGATACCCGGGCCGAGGAATTTGGCCAAAATTATGTAAGATCAGCGGCAACTAGCGTTGACAAGTCGGAAAATTCACCGCAATTTTCTTACGTAATTTTGCGTTGAATGCGTTGAATTTAAAGACAAAAATTCAACGCATTCAGCGCAAAATTATGTAAGAAATGGCGGTGAATTTTCCGACTTGTCAACGCTAATTGCCGCTGATCTTACATATTTAGCGTTGAATTTAGCGTAGATCTTACATATTTAGCGTTGAATTTAGCGTAGATCTTACATATTTTTGCGTTGAATTTAGCGTTGATCTTACAAAAAATCAACGCGTAGAACTCTGGGTATAGGACTCGAACCACTGACCTCCTGTTTACTTGTCGCCTCTTCTACCATTGCGCCACCGTACCTTGGTTTCCTTAAGAGCCGAAATCCTTATAAAGCGTAGCTCTTACATATTTTGCGTTGAGTTTAGCGTAGATCTTACATATTTTGCGTTGATTTTAGCGTAGACCTTACATATTTTGCATTGAATTTAGCGTAGAACTTGCATATATTTCGTTGAATTTAGCCTAGATTTTACATATTTTTCGTTGAATTTAGCCGAGATCTTACATAATTTCAACGTATTCAACGCATTTATCATGTGAGAAGTACTGTGAAAAATTTAAAATTTTTTTTAAGATTTGAAAAAAATTTGAATTCCTAAAATGGTCTGAAATGGTTTTTGCACCGTAAGAGAGCAAATGGGTATTTTTTGCTGACTTCATTTTTCTCAATTATGCAGTATAGGGGTCGAAACAGTAAAAAAATTAATTTTTCGAAAAAAAGCTTGAAAAATTTGAAATCTTCAAATGGTCTGAATTGGATTTTGCACTATAAAAGAGCACTAAAAAATTTTTTTCTGACTTCTTGTTACTCACCTTTGGAGTATAGGGTTCGAAATAGTGAAAAAATTAAATTTTCGAGAAAAAACTTGAAAAAAAAGTTTTGAAATCGTAAAATGGTCTGAAATGGATTTTGCACTAAAAAAGAGCACTAAAAAGTGATTTTTCTCACCTGTGCAGTATAGGGTTGAAACAGTTAAAAAATTAACTTTTTGAAAAAAAAACTTGAAAAATTTGAAACCGTAAAATGGTGTCAATTGGATTTTGCACTATAAAAGAGCACTAAAAAGTGGGTTTTTGCTGACTTCGCTTTTCTCGTCTGTGAAGCATAGGGGTCGAAACAGTGAAAAAATTGAATTTTTGAAAAAACACTTGAAAAACTTTTGAAATCATAAAGTGGTCTGAAATGGAATCCAAAAATTCAACCTTAAATTTGTAAGATCAATGCCAAAATTCTACGCAAAATATGTAAGATTGGTGTTGAAAGCGTTGAATTTATTTAATATCTACGCTAAATTCAACGCTAAATATGTAAGATGTACGCTACAATTCAACGCTAAATATGTAAGATCTACGCCAAACTGCAACGCAAAATATGTAAGATTGGCGTTGAATGTGTTGAATTTATGTAAGATCTACGCTAAATTCAACGCTAAATATGTAAGATCTACGCTAAAATTCAACGCTAAAGATGTAAGATCTACGCCAAAATTCAACGCAAAATTATGTAAGATTGGCGTTGAATGCGTTGAATTTATGTAAGATCTACGCTAAATTCAACGCTAAATATGTAAGATCTACGCTAAAATTCAACGCTAAATATGTAAGATCTACACCAAATTTTAATTCAAAATATTTAAGATTGGCGTTGAATGCGTTGAATTTATGTAAGATCTACGCTAAATTCAACGCTAAATACGTAAAATCTACGCTAAAATTCAACGCTAAATATGTAAGATCTACAACAAATTTTAATGCAAAATATGTAAGATTGGCGTTGAATGCGTTGAATTTATGTAAGATCTACGCTAAATTCAACGCTAAATATGTAAGATCTACGCTAAAATTCAACGATAAATATGTAAGATCTACGCCAAAGTTCAACGCAAAATTATGTAAGATTGGCGTTGAATGCGTTGAATTTATGTAAGATCTACGCTAAATTCAACGCTAAATATGTAAGATCTACGCTAAAATTCAACGCTAAATATGTAAGATCTACGCCAAAATTCAACGCAAAATTTTGTAAGATTGGCGTTGAATGCGTTGAATTTATGTAAGATCTACGCTAAATTCAACGCTAAATACGTAAGATCTACGCTAAAATTCAACGTTAAATATGTAAGATCTACGCCAAAATTGAACGCAAAATTATGTAACATTGGCGTTGAATGCGTTGAATTTATGTAAGATCTACGCTAAATTCAACGCTAAATATTTAAGATCTACGCTAAATTTCAACGCTAAATATGTAAGATCTACGCCAAAATTCATTGCAAAATTTTGTAAGATTGGCGTTGAATGCGTTGAATTTATGTAAGATCTACGCTAAATTCAACGCTAAATACGTAAGATCTACGCTAAAAATCAACCCTAAATATGTAAGATCTACGCCAAAATTCAACGGAAAACTATGTAAGATTGGCGTTGAATGCGTTGAATTTATGTAAGATCTACGCTAAATTCAACGCTAAATGTGTAAGATCTACGCTAAAATTCAACGCTAAATATGTAAGATCTACGCCAAATTTCAGCGCAAAATATGTAAGATTGGCGTTGAATGCGTTGAATTTATGTAAGATCTACGCTCAAGCGTAGATCTTACATAAATTCAACGCATTCAACGCCAATCTTACATAATTTTGCGTTTTTTAGCGTTGACACCTCGGCCCGGGTACGAGAAAGATTATTTTGAACTTCGAAAAGGCTTTTTCTGAAACAAGCAATTCAACTCTCTGTGGATACAAGATTTATCCTGAAATTAAATGAAAGACAACAAGGAGGCTCGCTAATGTGCGTTTGCACATAATGTTCCTAACCCGCTCACCCATATTTTTTTTGTAAACGTCTACCAAATGAGGAACAGATAGAAAAACCCCAAAAATTAATTTTCAAAAAAAAGAATGTGTAGCAAAAAAACGCCTCCAACGCAAATAACTCAGGGGAGTAAAAAATGCCGCATTAGATTGATGAGATCAGCCATTATTGAAAAAGCAAGTCAAGATGAACAATAAAATCAAACAACAATAACAACAAACAATAATTAAGTTCGAAACTTATAACAATGTCAAAATAGCGTCAGATGAAACTAAAACTAAACAAAATACTAACTTGTACTACAGAAGAAGAGATATGGGACAACTCCATAGTAAAACTCGGTAACGATAAGACAAAAAAGAACAAAAAAAACAGCAAAGATAAAAAATTTGCTTATAATTATAAAAACAATAGATTTTAAGCTAATGAAAAAATTTAAATAGCAACCGAAAATATCCAATAAGTTTATGATTAAAAACGCCTCTACAGAGGCATTAAGACCTGGCATCATTAATTTTTTTTGTGGTTACAAAAAAAAACAAATAGAGACAACAAACAAAAATTCAAAAAAAACTTTCGAGAAAAGGCTATCGAAGCCGTAAAGCTATTTTTTGGCCCTCAAAATATGTTCAATTGAGCCTTTTTCCAACTCTAATATTGTGGTAAGAGACCTCCATAAATAGAAATAGGAATTAAGTAAACAATAAAGAGAAAAAATGCAAAACTTAGTAGTACTTTGTTTTTTTTTTAACGAAAACAATATTTCCAAAGACATGAAAGCCATTAGCTACAAAAAAACCAAATAGCTTCGTTTTTTGGTCCAGACAAAGTGCTTGAGTACTTTTTTTTAGAGTACGCCTTACGTATACGAAGAAAAAGGTCAGATAAAGACAGAAATCAAAATATAATTTACTTTATTTGCACAAAACCCATGTCGTAGCCGGTAAGTCATAGGAAACTCTATAAAAACATTAGATTTTGTACACTTGCTCAAAATCCTTTGACATCAAAATTTTCATATATGACCTGTAATTATTGATACTAGGTAATAAATAGACAAAATGAACAAAAATGCAAAAATAGAAAGGGTTTTTTTTGCTAATTTTTTGAAAACAATTGTTTTCAAAATCATTAAGTCGATCAGTTGTCTACTCAAATTCGAAGATAGGCTCATTCATTCCACAATAAAAAACTCATGAGATCTGTCATTTTCCAGGAAAATTGATGCGACAAAACAGACAAAGTAAACACGAGAGTTATAGACAAATGTAAAAAAATGCAGTTAATTTCTTCAAGAAAGGGGAGTCGGAGCCGTTGAAACCATAATTAATGCCTTTAAAGACTTCCATATCTTCAATTGTGTCTGATTTTGAACGCCAATAATGAAATGTAAGAACTGTTAATAATGTGATAATGTGACAAACGAAAAAAAAACGTGAAAATCGTCCAATGCCTAAAAAAAATGTGAAGTCTAGAACTATCGAAGCCAGAAAACTCACCGCGTAAAACTCTGTTACTGCTGATGTAGAAAACTACTAAAATGAACTACACCATTACGCAGCCTGGTTCCTTAAATCAAAGGTTTATAGAATTGTGTTTTTATTAAGTACCTTCTATAGATTTAAGCTCAACACTTCTTGATGCCGACTGTTCTTTATGATAGCAGTGATTGTTCTAATCAATTGTAGGGACATGATTTTTACATTAACTGGATAAAATATAACAAAAAATTCCTTCACGCGAGTCGAAGGTAAAAGTTAAGCAACAATTAAGGTCGCAACCTTCCATTTGAAATATGAAGTCTAGAAATATTCCAAAATCACACGAACTGTACCACAAACAACAGAGAACAGCGTCATTTGCGTTATGTAACTAATTATGAACATTAAGAACACTAAATAATGGAAATCTACTCGAATTAATGAATAAACATTTAGTAAACAAATGTCTTTCACCATCGTTTCAAGTTCTGAGGTTCATAGTGATATTTATCCATAAAATGACTTGTGAGTGGCACCATGATGCAGGACTTACTCCAGGGAGTGTGCCAATCCCCCTTTTTGGGGTCCTAACTCTTTGTCCTTGAGAGATATATGGGGTCAAATTTTGCGTTTTCAGGGTTTTTTAAACAAATCTGAATTTTTTAAGGGATTTAAACACAACATTCGGGCATAAGTTGATTTAGCATCAGTACAACGAAAGAATAGACTCTTCTAATCACATAATTTCTTATTTTGTCACCAGAAGCATAAAAGCCATTTTTAAACAAAGAAAAATTTCCGGTTTTCGGAACTATTTTTCGATATTTCCTGAAACAAAGCCATTTTTGTTTCAGAATGAAAGTTAAAATTAAGAAGTACATTTAACGAAGTTTAAAAGTTCTTTCTATTGGTCAGATTTAGAGTTTAGGCTTCACAGTTTAGGTATCTGAATGCAACATAGCCGGCCCAATTTTTGGTTAAATTCAAAAATAATTCATTTGCGATCACTATCAACTGGTATCAGTTTTGCAATTGCCCTTTTGTAGGTTCCATTAGCTGTTCTGATCAATACAGCTCTAGCTGTATTGTCATCTCCAGTGAACAAATCCACAATTTTTACCAATGGATAATTTAATGGTTGTACGTCCTTTTCGGTTAGTCTGACCATGTAGAGTTCTTCTTTTGACCATTTGCTCATCTGCTGCAGCGTTGTTAAGTTTTCTGACATCCATCTGTTCCAGTTATCAATCAACAGCTTCTGCTGATCTCTGAATAGTCGTCTCTAGATGGCTGGCTTACCATAGAACAAAAGATTCGGTCAAGTTACGCCCAGGAGTCCAATGAGGAGGAAATGATTCGCTGTTAATACTTCGAGGTCTTCGATGTGTCCACTCACTGCTGTTATCGGACAATTGTTCATCAATTGTTCGACAATGCAAAGTGTTATGCGGAGTGAACCTTTTTTCGTTGGCTGTCCTTTGAGCATTTTACACAGAGCTTTAGGCAAGATCTGACCAGTCTTTCCCAAACACCACCGAAATGGGGTGCTGCTGGACGATTGAAACACCATTTGATACCTTTCTCGGCAAGCTGTTTAGTAATTTCCTCCTCTTTCAGCTCACTGAATGCCGCCTTGAACTCAAGGGCAGCACCCACGAAATTGGTACCGTTGTCAGACAGTATTGTTTTAAGATGTCCTCTTCTCGCTATGAATCTATGCACGGCGTCCAAGCAGACTACTGTGTGTAGGCTATCAACAAGTTCTCAGTGGACACCTCGCACACCAAGACAAGTGAAAAAGCATACTCACTTTTTTATGGTTTTTCAGAAGAGATTGAGTTCTAGAGGTCCAAAGTAATCTACTCCGCAGTTTATAAAGGGTTGCACTCGGGCCTCAACTCTGCTTCGAGGTAGATCACTCATCTGGGCCAAAATTGCACTTGCACGTCTTCAGCAAGTCACGCAATTATGTTTCACTGCTCTGAGCGCATTTCGTAGCCCAAAAATCCAAAATCGTCTTTGAATCATACTGCGGAGATATTTAACGCCTTCATGGTTGCACAGCTGATGTTCATGATTGAGATAAAGTTCAACCACCCGATGATGACAGCTCGAAACGACAAGATGTTTCAACTCCAAATCCATTTTAGTGATGATCCCTTGGCTCGTAGTACAATTCGGCATCAATGAATGGAGACAAAGTAGCAATTTTATTGTAGCAAATAATTTCGTGTCCTGATAACAGAGCTTTATTCTTGTTTGGAAACAATTCAGATTGCGCTGATTTCCCAAATCGTCGATTCGGCTTTTGACAAAAAATCATTTGTATCCTCATTCGTTTTCCACTTTAAGATGTAGGCAATTTTCGTTGTAATCGTTTAAACTGAGAGAATCGTTGCCAAGGAAGATCTGTCCTTTTCGATTTCTTGTCTACAAATCGCATATGTTATTCAATTTGGTTTGTTGCCGGATGAACATTGTCTTTGACCAGAACAACCGGTTTCTTTAACCAGTCGGGTCATTCGATTCAGTCACTTTTGCTTAGTTCTTCAAAATTTATTCCGTGAGTTCCGAGGTTGCTCTGATTCTTTGTTCCTTGTATATGATGCCACTCATCTAAATTAGAAGTAACCAAAATCTCAGAAAATTTTAATGGCAACAAATGTTGGCTGATTCTCGTTGCTGGATCGTATTGAATGGATCAAAGTAGTTGTGTCCGACCAAATGAACACTTGGTGGAATTGTATTATATGTTCTGCGAGATTAGCGTTCTTTTAACGGTTTCCTGTTAGCGCAGCCATGAGTTCCAATTTCGGTATCGTGTGGGGCTTCACGGGCACGATTCTAGTTTTACCAATAACAAATGATACATCACGTTCAAAAGCTGAGTTTTCACTCAAAATATACGCCACCGCGCAAAATGCAACTTCTGATAAATCACCAAAAAAACGTGAAGCTCATTTTTCACTGCTTCATCAGTTGTCCGAGGCCATCGTGGTAAGTCAAATGGCTCTCCCGCGTTGAGCTCAGATACTCAGCATTGAAAGTCGTCATTTAGATTGTTGCTAAAATTTGAGTCCCACTGTTGACCACGCGTTTGCCATATACGTTTCAGGAATATCCTGCCTCGAATAACGAATGGGGCTATAAATCCAAAAGAATAAAATACACTGGAGACTACTGATAGGACTTTTCGTTGCGTTTAGTGCGATATTGGCTCAAAGTTGAGTCCTCGGCAGATTTTCAGCGTGTCAGTAACGTTGCTCCGCTCCAACCCAAGTATCGTTAGTGCTTTTTCGCTCTCTTTCAATCTCTTCGTCGAAATTCGTGGGGCACTTTGTGAACTTGAATCCACCTCTAGCAAGCATATCAGTGAGATCCTTCTTCCTTCTTGAGGATAATTGCCTCATCCTTTGTGTCGACAGAAACGAGAAAGCAGTCCATGTAAAAGTTGGTTTGAGCAAACCGACTCGCCAAAACAAATTCATCTGCATTATCCCGCGCACATTTTTGCAACGCGAAGTTTGCGCATGCAGGAGAAAATTTGGCTCCACAAATGTGACGATTGTTCCGGTACGTCTGAATATTCCGGTCTGCAGTTTGCCACAGAAAACGTAGGTTTTCAGAATCCTCAGCTCGTCTTTCTACTTGTAAGAACATCTCCTCAATGTCTGCACTTAAAGCAAAAGGTTTCTGTTGGAATCTAACAAGAAATCCCATTAAGTTGGTTAATAAATCTGGTCCTGCTAGCATTGTGTCATTCGGAGAAAGGCCACAGAACTTGCTAACAGCGTTGCAAACTCTCATCACTTTATCCGGCTATTAGAGTTAAACACAGGACGATGAGGCACATACAAGACGCCTTGTTTACTTGATTTCAGCTCCTCACTCGTAAGAATAGAAACATACACTTTGGTCAATTCAGAATGAATTGTCGCTTTGTAGTTGTTGAGTTACCGCTCGTCCGAATTGAGTCGTCTCTGAAATGATTTAAGTTGTCGGAGAGCTGACAAATAGTTGTTGCTCAAGTCATTTTGATTTCCGTTCCAAAGTAATACTACTTCCTAACGCTCTCCATTAAACGTCACCGTTGTATTAAAAATCTTATCCACTATTTTGTCTTCTTTGCTTCGTTGTTCAGCAACTTCCAGGGTTCCGTATGATTCCATATCCCACCAATTTTTGACAATTTCAGCCAATTCCAAATCTTTCGGATTTGCTATTTAACAAGAAGTATCACACATTTTCAGATCTATCTTCGGCAGCGGTCTACTAACTGTCCAACCAAATGGAAGTTTGACTGCCCATGGTATTTCACGTCCATTATTTTTATATTCTAGCGTTGTAATCAACTCATAAGCGTTCTGAACTAAGATAACTTTGACTTTCTTTAGGTCAATCTCTTTGAACGATACAAAAGTTAAATATGGATAGCTTTTCTTCATTTCGCGAAGATCTTACACAAAATTGCAAACTTGCATTGACTCTTGACTATTAACCCTTAGCTGGAGATAGCTCTGTTCTGTTGAATTAGCCGGCCCAATTGTGGCCTGAGGGTAAATCACAGGTCGTCAACTGAGTTCCATGGATTCCAGTCACGTTGAATCAAATTAGATCGCCAGTTATATTCAATTTGTCAAGAGTTTTGTCGTCAACCCAAGTTTGTGTTGAACCGGTGTCACATGCTGCAAGTGTATCTTCGAATAGTCCGTTTTCACCGAAAATTCGTACTCTTGCAATTTGCAGGAGACCTGATACTGATTCAACGTTGCTGGTCAAGTTCGTAATATCTTTAGGTTTCTCTGCACTAACTTGTTGCTTCCTTTTCTGATGCACCAACCTGTTGTGTGTTTTATCACAACAATCAATTCCACACTTTCTTGATTTCTGGCATTCTGTTGCTGAGTGTTTTTTTTCGTTCCAAATTCAATGACTGTCGTTGTCGATTGTACATTTTGAACTCAACTTAGAAGAATCGTTTGATGCATTGAACGAAGAACCTTTAGGTCGTCTGCTTTTCTTGGCATCAGCTCTTTTTTAATTTGACCCTCGATTAGTAGACTTACTGTCGCTGAAACCACTGTTACCGCTGACTGAGGAACTATTGACAAGGCACTCATGCACCTCCTTTTGAAACAAATCTTTCTCTTCCAATAGAATGGGTAGCTTGTGCCTCCTGATGGGACTTTTCACAGATGCTAACCTTTGGCAGTTTGCTAACTGCAGTATCCAAGTTGCTACTTGGGAAAAGGCCATTCAAAGAACCAAATTGCTGCAAAATTCCAACAAAAGCTGCTATTGAGTCTACAACCTCAATGAACGCTAGTGAATCGTGATGCTTGATAGCAGGGAAGGTTTGAGGTTTCGCGAATTGATTTGAAACAATCAAACTTGGTTGTCCTAATTCCTCTGCAGAGTTTTCAGAGCTTGCTCATACATGGCTCCTGAGTACCCAAGTCCTGCTATGGCTCTTTTTCCTTTGCCATTGACCAAGCTTTTGAGATGACCTTTGAGATCTTCTCGCTGCTCGTCAGTGGACTGCTATCAATCATTGAGAGAAATATTCTTCTCCATTCCGGCCACTCCAGAGGGTTTGCCGTCGAATTCGCGCATCTTCAGTTTAATTAAGCTACGTTGAGGAAAAAATGAAAAACCATCACCAATAATTGATGATGTAGGGGTGAATTGAGTTGATAATCTTACCCATCTTTCAGGACTTGTGAAGAGTTGGCTGGAAACCCTTGTCTGCTTTGCAAATGGACTCATCTCTTCTGTGGGTTTTTTGAAGTTGCCACCAGAAACATCTGTTTCCGATTCATCAACTCTTCTGCAGATTCTTGAAAGCAATGGTGTGCTGTCGGTTGAATCCTCGTTATGCATAACATGTTCTCTTAGCTCAACATTGTTAGAATAGTTAACCTCGACTTTTGGTTCGAAATCTGACGCCTTTTGACCTGTTGAATTCAATTCAACGTCGCCCAACTCCTTTTCAAAAAGGGGAAGTTCCTCTTCTTCTTCAAGTTGTCGCATTTCTTCTTAGTGTTTGCTTTGCCCTCGTTCAAAATGTAGCCGAAGTTTTCTTATCTCGATCTGCATGCGTTTTTTTGACATCGTCTTGTCATTTTTCCATTTGCGTCATTTGCATCATCGCTTCACGCTCTGCGTCATGATATGATTTGCTGAATGCTACTTTAGCGGAAGATAGAGAGTTGTCTCCTGGCTGATCATTTTCGGCTGATTCATGCTGATTTACATCAGTGTCACCAGACAACTGTAAGTTTGTTGCTCTCTTTGAGTCTCGAGTGGCTTTGCCATCATGAGCAGAGGTGAAAGACAGGACAGATTCATTTTCAAATCGAACTGTTTTGCTCGACTTTGTTTCGGTAGCCGTTCGATGTTGAATATGCTTCAAAATTATGTGTCTTTAAGCTGCTATAACTGGTAACGATTTTCATCCGTTCGTCTTTTTACGTCTCTGGAGAACTTGTTTTCCTTGAATCTTTGGTCCACTTTGTTCAGTAACTTCTGTAGCTCTTCCTCTTCAGCGAAATAGTTGTTCACTTCTTGCCGAATGCATGTGAGACGTTAGTTGTCCTTAAGTAGGTGGAAAACGTCTTCCCGTCTATCTCTCAACTTTGAGTACTCCTGGTTCACTTTCACAAAAGCTTTTACTGCTATTTCGTTGTTTTTCCGCATTTTCTCATAGCGCTGTTTTGCTAATTCATCGGTTTTTTGAGGATCCCACGAGAAACTGCCGTCACTTTTTCGGGGAATAGGAATTGCAATCATTCCAGGCCTTAAGTTGTTTCTCTTGAAGTGGTACTGCTATGGTGAATCTTTAGGAGCTGGAGAACCGGATTGACTTGACATAGCGCTCATACTCGGCCTCTTTTTGATAAAGTTCTTGAACATTTTGAACGAAGAACGAGGATTTTTAATGACAAACTTCTGATTTTTGAGTAATTCTGCCAACCGATTTGTTTTCTCAGATAAAAAAATATACTAATGCAAAGAATTTCAATCTCAATTGCTCAAAATTAATCAAATTCAAGGTCCGGTGCGGCAGACAAGAATGTTACTGCTGATGTAAAAAACTACGAAAGTGATTTTCGCCGTTACCTAGCCTGGTTCGTCAAAACAAAGATATAAAGGGTTGTATTTTTTAAGTACCTTCTATAGATTTAATCTCAACACTTCTTAGTGTCGAGAGTTTTTTATGATAGCAATGAGTGTTCTAATCAATTGTGTTCACTTGATATGTACATTAACAGGATACAATGTAACAAATATTCCATAACGCAAGTCAAATCTAAAAATTACGCATTAATTAAGGTCGCAACCTTCCATATGATATATGATGTCTATAAGTATTCCAAAATTACACGAACTATACAACAAACGACAGAGAACAACATCCTTCGCGTTACGTAACTAATTATGAACAATAAGAACACTAAAAAATGGAAATCTACTCGAAATAATGAATAAACATTTTGCAAACAAATGTCTGTGATCATCGTTTCATGTTCTGAGGTTCATTGTAATATTTATCCATAAAACGACATTGTACTGTTAAAAAATGACGAACTATATAATTCATACTCATGTTCTGAGGTTCATGTTCTGAGGTTCAAAGTAATATTTTTCAATAAAATGACATTGTACTGTTAAAAAATGGGAGAAACTATATAACCTAATACTCTTGTGAAATTTATAGGCTAAAACAGAATATGTTAAAAACATCTTGAAAGCACAACGGGATTCATATCTATGTTAAATCGTACTCATTCTGTGTTTAAATAATTAAATCAGTTAGGGATATGAAAGTAAAGCTTTGGGATAACTTATTGGACTCTTGCTTGCTTTACAATAGCAAACAGATTCAACACCAAGCGTGTATTTATGACATAATTTATCAAATTTAGCACTATTTGACGGAAATTCCTGTATAAATTGGTTTTATCGTGAACTAACAGAACATAAAAACTTTACACCGCTTCTAAATGATAGCAAATGGTGTTGAATATATTAGGGGGCATCACTGTTAGCTGTTAAGCTTACAATGATTGCGGTATAAAATGTTGCAGACAAAAAATACAAGGTGTTTTGGTGATAACAGTTAAAAATCAGGTTTCCTCCGTTCGCAACCACTTCCAAAATTTTCAAGAAAACTAGCACCTGTGAGTGGCACCATGATGTAGGACTTGCCGCAGGGATTGTGCCAACCCCCCTTTTTCGGGTCCTAAATCTTTGACCTTGGGAAATATTTTGGGTAAAAGTTCGCGTTTCACGGGTTTTTTGAGACAAGTTGCACTTTTTAAGGGATTTAAGCAAAGCATTTGGGCAGAACTCGATTTTGCAACGTTAGAACAATAGTCTAGACTCCTCTAAGCACATAATTTGTCAAGAGAAGCACTAAAACAACTTTTAAAGAAACAAAATTGCCGGTTTTTCGAACTAAGTTTCGACATTTCTTGATATAAAACCATTCTGGTTTCAGAATTAAAGGAAAAATTAAGCAGTACTTTTAACAAAGTTGAAAAGTTCTTTCTATTGATCAGATTTAGAGTTTAGGCTTCACAGTTTATGTATCTGATCGCAAAAACTCAACGCGGAAATTTAACGCCTAAAACAACATAAGGGATTAACGTTTTACTCAGTAGAAAGAAAAGGAAAAAGAAGCATTCTTTCTTCCCTGACACTAAGCTACAAATTGACCAAATTACGAGAAAAATAAAGGAAAACTTTAATAGGCCCTTGTTTATTTAAAATTAAAAAATTTATAAGTCAAAATGACCATAATCTTTCATTAAGGAAACCAGACACATTAGTTTGGGAATGTTTAGAAAACCAATTGGACCTATCGACGGTGAGCTTTGATTTCAATTGTTTGGTTCTTTAATTGACATAAAAACACATATTTTTTTAAGAGAAAAGACGGACTGATTACAACCCGTTTTTTGGGATTATAACTGTCCAAGATTGGACCAAAACGAGCCGTGTTTTTCCTGTTTGTTCATTAAGAACACTCAATTGTTTCGAATGTTATATATCCAGATATTTTGTTTTTCAAAGGATCGAAAAAAATGCTGCGTTTTTGATAATCACAGAGTAAAGTTAGCAAAAAACGGCAATTACTTAATTCGAAACTACTCTCAATGGAAGTGAAAATATGACTAGACTGAGTTAATTGTTTTTGGGTGTGTACTTCCAGAAAATTTAATCAAAGTGGACTGAAGAAGCTTATTTCGTGCATTTTTTGATGAAAAAGGCTGAATTTTGAAATTATTAGCCAAAATTTTAGCCAAAAAAGTAAATCAAAATAGTCAACAAAATTTTTGTGTCTTTAGA
>NC_134476.1:40492136-40519636 GCF_964194025.1 Convolutriloba macropyga
ATCACAAAAAGAGCATAATAGAACAGATTGCGTTATTATCGCCAAAAGATCTTTTTAAAGCTCTAATTGAAAAGATCTTATTGTGCGATAGCACCAATTGCCGCAGTTCTTTTATTCCCTGTACGCTCACAAATACAAATGTAGGCGCTTTCTGTGCCACGCACATTACCATGCTATCCACCTATTATTTTCTTAATTACTTCCAATAGTATCAAACCCTAGGATAAAGATTCAGAATACTTTGTTCGTACAAAAATATATATTAGTGAATATATGTATATAGAAGCTAACGAATGAAAAAACCACAAATATAATCATTTACAAATATATATGTTTTTTAATAGTTTTTGAACTTTTCTCTGGTTATATTCAAGAGCGGGAGAGAAGTTGAGAGTTAGAAGCAATTTCCAGAGTATGTATCACATTGTTTTCCAGCTGGGCACCTTGAATCGTGATCACACCAGGATGGGACTGTGACACTTGAGTCGTACTCGCACTCCCCAGAGATCCAACTGCAAAAGTATTTCTTGTACCTGTCACAACAACACTCTCTGAACAACTGAGTTTCACACAACACACTGTTAGAGACCACCTTTTGTTTACTATGCCTGAGTTATCCCGATAGTTGTATAATCTTTAGTCAATCAGATTTTCCCAATTTAGCCCCATAAAAACTTTCAAAATCACGTATGAAGGGAGTTTAATGTTGATTAAAATCACGGCATTTTTAAACCATATGGGATTGAGAACGCCATGTTCTTTTCAAAAGGTAATTGGGATCGAGAATAAAAGTGGGATTTCTCACTATTGCCGATTTATTAGGCCATATATTGACTTTATAAGATACTTTTTATATCCGTTAATATTAACCACTAATATCAGTAACAATGTTGATCATATATTAACCACAGTTAATTTAAAACATATCACTCATTGAGAGGGAGTTAATGAAAGTAAATCAAAAACATCCGAGATGTGAATGACTTGAATAACATGAGAAGTTAGAGCAAAGTCCATGAGGGGAATTTTGCGATATTCATTTTCGATCAAAACAAGAATGAGCTCTGAGAATCCGATTATGTGAGCTATGAGAGTCTGGTTATCCTAAAGACAATTCCACTTTTAAAAGCTTCAAATTGATTCGTTGATCTAAAAACCTGTCACAATCTGTGTCCACTGAGCAGGAATCCCCTGCAACTCCGAATCCATATGTCTTCCTTCTCTTCTCAATCATCAATCTTGGATTGTACCGTCGGTACAGATACTCACTTTGGACCAGAGCAACGCAGAGAACAAGAAAGGCTATTTTTGTGAGCATTTTGCAAGAAGTACTGGAACCTGGAATATATTAGGAATCTAAACTACACTCACAAACTGACAGATCGAAAGAACTTTTGGTTATTCTACATTAATCGACAAAAATGTCGAAATTTTTTTTGTGATGCCATGCTGATTTCAGCGCATTTTGCTTTAATTCCGCGCAAGTTTCCTGTATTATGCAATATTTTTTGCTGACATTTTAGAAATTTGAGGGGTTTTCATTTTTGTGCCAAATACCAGGATCTGTCAGCGACATTGAAAGGCTTGAAAGTAGTATCCGTTTGTAGCATCCAGAAAAATAAGAAAAAAAGTTGTATTTGTGTTTCATATCAAAAACTCGTTCGTTGTTCTACTGGCCTTGCTAAGAAATCGTCCTTTCTGAAATCTTCGGTTTGTTGAGTGTCTTAGATTCGGTATGTTTAAGTTCAAAAGTATGATAATTGCTCCTAAGTTCGGTTCAATCGCAAGAAATCGTCATTTTGGTCGGTTTCAGACGACAGATAATCAAGAAAATGACTTTTGTACTTGACTTCTTGTGATAATATCACAACTCAGTGGGTGTGGTTTAATGATTTGAATCCCAATCAATGTTCAACAAGTATGTTCAGTTGTTAGTTTGAAAAACAAACAAAAATTCATATTAGTTCAACTAGTTTCATATATGAGCGAAAACAGAAAATCAACCATTTTTCAATTGTTTTCGACCAAATTTTTTTCAAGAGGTAAGCGTAATCTGACCATATCATAAATTTAAAAAACTTTTTAATTTAATTTTCACAATTTGGCATGTCGTGCCATGTCATGGTCGATCTTGTCAAGATCTTTTTTCTTGATACCCATTAAAGGTCTTGCAAGTTTGTACATATCTTGTTGTTTTCATAGCAAGTGATAGTTTATGATCTTGGCAAGATTTACCATGTTTTAGTTTTGTTTATTTTCAATGTGCATCAAGTTTAGATTCACTAGCTTGCTAGATTTTGTAAGACTTAAAAAACTCAAAGAAGTAAATTTGGTCGATAGATATTACCTGTAAATGTTTGATTTCTACAAGAGGAGAAAAGCAAAAATTTTGGCAAATATGATTGTTTATTTTTCAGCTCTTTAGTCAAATACTAGTTTTTGGAAGACTGAAGAAAGTTGATTTTCATCTGACCTATATAATCAATGTCACGTGACACGGAGAAGCTAATTCTTCTGAGTCAGAGAACAACAAAGATATGACCGATTCATGCGAATAAAAACAAACTTTTTTGACTTTTGAGCGGCTGAACAAATTGAAATAAGGCATTCCTGCGTTCTTTGTTCGATTAATTATCACGTTTTGAGTAATATACTTGCTCGTTCATAGAAAGCCTATATTGCATGTATTTTTCATCAGAACTTGAATTTATATTCGATCAATGTTCTAATCGGTGAAACATGTTTTTACGTGCATTTAACTATCGCTTTGAAGTTTGGTGAGCAAGTTCATTATATCATCAATTAAAAAGCAACAATCAATTAAACTGAGAGGGAGATTTATACGGCTCTTTGTTGAACTTCTGAACCTCAGTGAAGTTCAATTGAGTTTTCATCAAACTCTCAAGAAGCTTAAAAATCTATTTTAAAACAAACCTGTCCAAACCTGCCCCCTTTTTGCTTTTTATATGATTTTGGTAACTCAATGATAATTCTTTTGCGAAAAGATTAATTGTTACTCTAATTCAAGCAACGTTGAATTAATCAACTAACACTCTTGTCAGAGGCATTTTCTGCAATCCGGGAGTCTCGTTGAAAAGAGCTTACAAAAAATTATTACCACAATTTACTGATAATGTTACAAAATGCACCGCAAATTCATTTTAAAACAAGCGGGCCCACAAAATCAATTTAAAAAGATAAATTTTTAAAAACAGAAAACTTTAGGAAACACCTTAAAATAAAATTACGTTAATTTCTTAAAATAAAATTACGTTCTTAAAATAAAATTACGTTAATAAAATTACCTTAAAATAAAATTACGTTAATTAAGTTAATTTCTGATTTACATGCCATACTTAACTATTTGAAAAATAGTCTGCTGACTATCATATACAAACGAGTGCATTGACAGAAAAAAAATCTAAAAGTCCGGTACAAATCGGCGAGAAGACTTTTGCGAGTTAAAATAAAATGATGTATAACCGACAAACATTGGATAATTCCTCGCAAGAAAGAAAACCAAAAGAAAGCAGACGAAGAAAGAAGACAGAGGAAAAAGAAAAACGACATCAATAAAAGATGAAAAGAGACACTGAAATAGCTTTTGATAGAAATGAAAGAGATGTCACACACACACGCGCATACACACTCACACTCACACGCACACACACACACACACACACACACACACACACACACACACACACACACACACACGCACAGAGGCACACACTTTCTCTCACAGAAAGAGAGAGAGATAGAGAAAGAGATAGATAGTCAGAGAGAGAAGGGTATTTATAAATATATGGTTTGATTTGCTTTGAAACTCTACCTTGACATCAAAACAAAAACAAGGAGATTACATCTGATTTGGTTTTGTGATCCAACTATTTTGAGTCCAACTTCCAGACAAGTGTTACTGGCGAGGATCCTCTTTTTTCAAAATCAAAGTAAATTTAAAAGGATACCTCCTAAACTCTGAAACTTTCGGTGAACTTTGATTGCAGTATTATTTCTTCATATCTGGAGGTTCTTGAAAAAAATGGTTCCAAAGAAATAACAATGCCTTCATTTATGCAATTTCTTGCGTATATACAAGTTGCAGGAACCTGTTGTATTTTAGTTTTTTTATTACGGGTGACATCGCCTCGGCAACAGCTGTAAAGTCGATTATCGACAACAACAACAGCACTCGTATGTTCTAGTTAGCCTAAAAACTTTTACTTAAAATCAGTTCGTAATTATTTGAGACCAAGTTCAGAGACTTGATAGTTCTTGCCCGGATCGAGGTTTGGCGGTGAATTTTGGCAAGAAATGCGGTAAAATGCGGTGAAGAAAAAAACTTACACCGCGTGTTTCTTACATCTTCTTTTGCAGTGAATGCGGTGAAACAAGGCGAACTATTTATTTTCACCGCGTTCTCAGTATTCTTAATAAAAAGAATTGTCCCTACTCGGGTTCGAACCTAGGACCTCCTGCTCCGAAGAAGGACAAAAAAGACTTGGAGAAGGACCATAAGCAAATTGCTTTAGGGTCTAAAAAGATAAAAAAAAGACAAAGAAATGGGAAGAGAAAGCAAATATTAAAGATAATTAAGCTACACAGATAAAAAAGATAGGAAGATCGATAGAAAAAAAGAAAAGAGTTGGAGAAAGACGGAGACAGATAAAGGAGAGAGAGAGAGCGAGAGAGAGAGAAAAGAGAGAGAGAGAGAGAGAGAGAGAGAGGGAGAGAGAGCGAGAGGGAGAGAGAGAGAGAGAGAGAGAGAGAAAGATAGAGCAAGAGTTGAACAAGACAAACAGCGAGAAAAAGTAGACATAGAGGGAAAAAAGAGCGAGAAGAGAAAAAGGAGAAGTATTTGTGGTGGAAGGAAAAATAAATCATTAGATTTTTAGATACAAGAGAGAGAGAGAGAGAGAGAGAGAGAGAGAGAGAGAGCGACAGAGTGAAAAAAATGCAATAGCTACCTTGACGTTTTGGAGTTGTGAAGTTACAAAACAATTAGTTAAACTTGGACGACTGGAGCAAGTCATTGAAAAACCAATATTCGAATCTTTGATGTTTGAACCAAGACTTCCAGGAAAAAAATCCTTTACAGCAAAAATGAAAAGCATAAAAATGCGAGGAAAAAGAGGGTTGGGGAGTTCAAATTAAACAAAGGAAGAGAAAATAAGGAGTGAAATCAAAAGAAAGAAAGAGAGGAACACATATCCGAGAAACCGAAGAAAAAAGAAGAAGGACAAAAAAGACTTGAAGAGAGACCATAAGCAAATTGTTTTAGAGTCTAAAAAGATAAAAAGCAAAGAAATGGGAAGAGAGATTAAAAATTAAAGAAAAATAAGCGACACAGAGAAAAAGATAGGAAGATCGATAGAAAGAAAGAAAAGAGTTGGAGAAAGACGGAGACAGATAAAGGAGAGACAAGGTGTGAGAGAGAGAGACAGAGAGAGAGAGAGAGAGAGAGAGAGAGAGAGAGAGAGCAAGAGAGAGCGAGAGAAAGAGAGAGAGAGAGAGAGAGAGAGAGAGGAAGAGATAGAGCAAGATTTGAACAAGACAATAAGCGAGAAAAAGTAGACATGGAGGGAAAAAAGAGTGAGAAGTGAAGAAAGGAGAAATATGGATAGAGGAAGGAAAAAATAAATCATTAGATTTTTAGATACAAGAGAGAGAGAGAGAGAGAGAGAGAGAGAGAGAGAGAGAGAGCGACAGGGTAAACAATGCAATAGCTACTTTGATGTATTGGAGTTCTGAAATTATGAAACAATTAGGTAAACTTGGATGACTGGTGCAATTCATTGAACAACCCATATTCAAATCTTTGATGTTTGAACCAAGACTTCCTGGGAAATAATATATTACAGCAAAAATGAAAAAAAAAACAAAAACGCGAGCAAAAAGAGGGATGGGGAATTCGAACTAAATAGAGCAAGAGAAAATGAGGACTGAAATCAAAAGAAAGAAAGAGAGGAACACATATTGGAGAAACCAAAGGAAAAAGAAGAAGGACAAAAAGACTTGGAGAGAGACCGTAAGCAAATTGCTTTAGAGTCTAAAAAGATTATGAAAAGAAAAAGAAATGGGAAGAGAGAGAGAGAGAGAGAGAGAGAGCGAGAGAGAGAGAGAGAGAGAGAGAGAGAGAGAGATAGAGCAAGAGTTGAAATAGACAAACAGCGAGAAAAAGTAGACATGGAGAGAAAAAAGAGCGAGACGAAGAAAAAGGAGAAAGTTGGATAGTGGAAGGAAAAAATAAATCATTGGATTTTTAGATAAATGAGAGAGAGAGAGAGAGCGATAGAGTGAAAAAATGCAATAGCTACCATGAGATTTTGGAGTTCTGAAGTTATGAAACAATTAGGTAAACTTGGATGACTGGAGCAAGTCATAGATCAACCCTTATGCAAATCTTTGATGTTTGAACCAAGACTTCCAGAGAAAAAATATATTACAGCAAAAAAAACAAACATGCGAGGAAAAAGAGGATTGGGGAATTCAAATTATATAGAGGAAGAGAAAAATGAAGACTGAAATCAAAAGAAAGAGAGGAACACAAAACGGAGAAACTAAAGGAAAAAGAAGGACAAAAAGACTTGGAGAGAGACCATAAGAAAATTGGTTTAGAGTCTAAAAAATAAAAAAAGACAAAGAAACGGCAATAGAAAGCAAAAACTAAAGCTAAATAAACGACGCAGATTAAAAGATAGGAAGATCGATAGAAAGAAAGAAAAGAGTTGGAGAAAGACGGAGACAGATAAAGGAGATAGAAGGAGAGAGAGAGAGAAAGAGAGAGAGAGAGAGAGAGAGAGAGAGAGAAGAGAGAGAGCGAGAGAGAGAGAGAGAGAGAGAGAGAGAGAGAGAGAGATAGAGCAAGAGTTGAACAAGAAAAACAGTGAGAAAAAGTAGACTTGGAGAGGAGAAAGAGCGAGAAGAGAAAAAGAAGATATATGGATAGAGGAAGGAAAAAATAAATCATTAGATTTTTAGATACGAGAGAGAGAGAAAGAGAGAGCAACAGGGTAAAAAATGCAATAGCTACTTTGATGTATTGGAGTTCTGAAATTATGAAACAATTAGGTAAACTTGGATGACTGGAGCAATTCATTGAACAACCCATATTCAAATCTTTGATGTTTGAACCAAGACTTCCTGGGAAAAATTATATTACAGGAAAAATGAAAAAACAAAAAACAAAAACGCGAGCAAAAGAGGGATGGAGAATTCGAACTAAATAGAGCAAGAGAAAATGAGGACTGAAATCAAAAGAAAGAAAGAGAGGAACACAAATTGGAGAAACCAAAGGAAAAAGAAGAAGGACAAAAAGACTTGGAGAGAGACCGTAAGCAATTTGCTTTGGAGTCTAAAAAGATTATAAGAAGAAAAAGAAATGAGAAGAGAGAGCAAAACCAAAGAAAAATAAGCGACACAGAGAAAAAGGTAGGAAGATCGATAGAAAGAAAGAAAAGAGTTGGAGAAAGACGGAGACAGTTAAAAGACAGAGAAAGAGAGAAAGAGAGAGAGAGAGAGCAAGAGTTGAAATAGACAAACAGCGAGAAAAAGTAGACATGGAGAGAAAAAAGAGCAACAATAAGAAAAAGGAGAAAGTTGGATAGTTGAAGGAAAAAATAAATCATTGGATTTTTAGATAAATGAGAGAGAGGGAGAGAGAGAAAGAGAGAGAGAGAGAGAGAGAGAGAGAGAGAGAGAGAGAGTAGAGAGAGAGAGAGAAGAGAGAGAGAGATAGAGAGAGAGAGAGAGCGACAGAGTGAAAAAATGCAATAGCTACCTTGAGAGTTTGGAGTTCTGAAGTTATGTTATGAAACAATTAGGTAAACTTGGATGACTGGAGCAAGTCATTGATCAACCCTTATTAGAATCTTTGATGTTTGAACCAAGACTTCCAGGGAAAAAAATATATTACAGCAAAAAAGAAAAGAACGAAAATGCGAGGCAAAAGAGAATTGGGGAATTCAAATTATATAGAGGAAGAGAAAATGAAGACTGAAATCAAAACAAAGAAAGAGAGGAACACAAAACGAAGAAAAACAAAGGAAAAAGAAGAAGGACAAAACAACTTGGAGAGAGAACATAAGCAGAATTTTTTAGAGTCTAAAAATACAAAAAAAGACAATTAAATGGTAAGATATAGCAAAAACTAAAGAAAAATAAACGACGCAGAGAAAAAGATAGAAAGGTCGATAGAAAGAAAGAAAAGAGTTGGAAAAAGACGGAGACAGATAAAGGAGAGAGAAGGAGAGAGAGAGAGAGAGAGAGAGAGAGAGAGAGAGAGAGAGAAAGAAAGAGAGAGAGAGAGAGAAAAAAAAAGCAATAGCTATCTTGAAGTTTTGGAGTCCTGAAGTTATGAAACAAACAGTTAAACTTGGATGCTGGAGCAAGTCATTGAACAACCCATATTCGAATCTTTGATGTTTGAACCCAGGCTTCCGGGGAAAAAAAATTTACAGCAAAAATGAAAAAAAAACAAAAACGCGAGCAAAAAGAGGGATGGGGAATTCGAACTAAATAGAGCAAGAGAAAATGAGGACTGAAATCAAAAGAAAGAAAGAGAGGAACACATATTGGAGAAACCAAAGGAAAAAGAAGAAGGACAAAAAGACTTGGAGAGAGACCGTAAGCAAATTGCTTTAGAGTCTAAAAAGATTATGAAAAGAAAAAGAAATGGGAAGAGAGAGAGAGAGAGAGAGAGCGAGAGAGTGAAAAAATGCAATAACTCCCTTGAAGTTTTGGAGTCCTGAAGTTATGAAACAAACAGTTAAACTTGGATGCTGGAGCAAGTCATTGAACAACCCATATTCGAATCTTTGATGTTTGAACCCAGGCTTCCAGAGAAAAAATATATTACAGCAAAAAAACAAACATGCGAGGAAAAAGAGGATTGGGGAACTCAAATTATATAGAGGAAGAGAAAATGAAGACTGAAATCAAAAGAAAGAAAGAGAGGAACACAAAACGGAGAAACTAAAGGAAAAAGAAGGACAAAAAGACTTGGAGAGAGACCATAAGAAAATTGTTTTAGAGTCTAGAAAAATTAAAAAAAGACAAAGAAATGGGAAGAGAAAGCAAAAATTAAAGATAAATAACGATACAGAGAAAAGATAGGAAGATCGATAAAAAGAAAGAAAAGAGTTGGAGAAAGACGGAGACAGATAAAGGAGAGAGAAGGAGAGAGAGAGAGAGAGAGAGAGAGCGAGAGAGAGAGAAGTTGAGGGAGAGATAGAGAGTTGAACAAGACAAAAAGCGAGAAAAAAGAGACATGGAGAGAAAAAAGAGCGAGAAGAGAAAAAGGAGAAATATAGATAGAGGAAGGGAAAAAATCATTAGGTTTTTAGATACCAGAGAGTGTGAGAGAGAGAGAGAGAGCTCACCAGATTGAGAAAAAGCAACAACTACCTTGAAGTTTTGGAGTTCTGAAGTCATGAAACAATTAGTTAAACTTGGACGACTGGAGCAAGTCATTGAACAACCCATTTTCGAATCTTTGATGTTTGAACCAAGACTTCCAGAAAAAAAATAGGTTAAAGCAAAATGAAAAGAACAAAAATGCGAGGAAAAAGAGGGTTGGGGAATCTAAATTAAATAGAGGAAGAGAAAATGAGGACTGAAATCAAAAGAAATAAAAGAGGAACACAAAACGGATAAACCAAAGGAAAAAGAAGAAAGACAAACAAAGACTTGGAGAGAGACCATAAGCGAATTGCTTTAGAGTCTAAAAAGATTAAAAAAAGACAAAGAAATGGGAAGAGAAAGCAAAAATTAAAGATAAATAACAAAACAGAGAAAAAGATAGGAAGACCGATAAAAAGAAAAAAAGAGTTGGAGAAAAATGGAGACAGATAAAGGAAGGAGAGAGAGAGAGAGAGAGAGGGAGGGAGAGAGAGAGAGAGCGAAATAAAGAGAGAGAAAGAGAGAGAGAGAAAATGAGAGAGAGATAGAGCAATAGTTGAACAAGACAAACAACGAGAAAAAGTAGACATGGAGAAAAAAAAGAGCGAGAAGATCAAAAGGAGAAAAATGGATAGAAGAAAAGAAAAAATCATTGGGTTTTTAGATACCAAAGAGTGAGAGAGAGAGAGAGAGAGCAACAGAGTGAGAAAAGGCAATAACTATTTTGAAGTTTTGGAGTTCTGAAGTCATGAAACAATTAGTTAAACTTGCATGACTAGAGCAAGTCACTGAACAACCCAAATTCGAATCTGTTTATGTTTGAGCCAAGATTTCCATGGAAAAAATATATTACAGCAAAAATGAAAAGAACAAAATGCTGCGAGGAAAAAAGAGGGTTGGGGAATTCAAATTAAATAAAGGAAGAGAAAATGAGGACTGAGATCAAAAGAAAGAAAGAGAAGAGCACAAAACGGAGAAACCGAAGCAAAAAAAAGGACAAAAAAGACTTGGAGAGAGACCATAGGCAAATTGTTTTAGAGTTTAAAAAGATTAAAAAAAGAAAATGAAATGGGAAGAGAGAGCAAAAATTAAAAAAAAAAATAAGTGACACAGAGAAAAAGGTAGAAAGATCGATAGAAAGAAAGAAAAGAGTTGGAGAAAAACGGAGACAGATAAAGGAGAGAGGAAGAGAGAGAGAGAGAGAGAGAGAGGGAGAGAGTGACAGAGTGGAAAAATGCCATAGCAACCTTGAAGTTTTGGAGTTTTAAAGTTATGAAACAAATAGTTAAACTTGAATGACTGGAGCAAGTCATTGAACAACCCATATTCGAATCTCTGATGTTTGAACCAAGACTTCCAGGGAAAAAAATACGTTGAAGCAAATATGAAAAGAGCAAAAATGCGAGGAAAAACAGGGTTGGGGAAATCAAATTAAATAGAGGAAGAGAAAAAAAGGACTGAAATCAAAAGAAAGAAAAAAAGAAACACAAAACGGAGAAACCAGAGGAAAAAAGAAGAAGGACAAAAAGATTTTGAGAGAAACCATAAGCAGATATTTTAGAGACTAAAAAGATAAAAAAGAAAAAGAAATGGGAAATGAAAGCAAAAATTAAAGATAAAAAAGCGACGCAGAGAAAAAGATAGAAGGATCGATAGAAAGAAAGAAAAGAGTTGGAGAAAGACAAAGACAGATATAAGAGAGAGAAGGAGAGAGAGAAAGAGAGACAGAGAGAGCGAAAGAGTGAAAAAATGCAATAGCTACCTTAAAGGTTTTGAGTTCTGGAGTTATGAAACGATTAGTTAAACTTGGACGACTGGAGCAAGTCATTGAACAACCCATATTCGAATCTCTGATGTTTGAACCAAGACTTCCAGGGAAAAAAATACGTTGAAGCAAATATGAAAAGAGCAAAAATGCGAGGAAAAACAGGGTTGGGGAAATCAAATTAAATAGAGGAAGAGAAAAAAGGACTGAAATCAAAAGAAAGAAAAAAAGAAACACAAAACGGAGAAACCAGAGGAAAAAAGAAGAAGGACAAAAAGATTTTGAGAGAAACCATAAGCAGATATTTTAGAGACTAAAAAGATAAAAAAGAAAAAGAAATGGGAAATGAAAGCAAAAATTAAAGATAAAAAAGCGGCGCAGAGAAAAAGATAGAAGGATCGATAGAAAGAAAGAAAAGAGTTGGAGAAAGACAAAGACAGATATAAGAGAGAGAAGGAGAGAGAGAAAGAGAGACAGAGAGAGCGAAAGAGTGAAAAAATGCAATAGCTACCTTGAAGGTTTTGAGTTCTGGAGTTATGAAACGATTAGTTAAACTTGGACGACTGGAGCAAGTCATTGAATAACCCATATTCGAATCTTTGATGTTTGAACCAAGACTTCCAGAAAAAAAATAGGTTAAAGCCAAAATGAAAAGAACAAAAATGGGCTGGGGAAATGAAATTAAATAGAAGAAGAGAAAATGAGGACTGAAATCAAAAGAAAGAAAAAGAGGAACAGAAAACGAAGAAACCAAAGGAAAAGCAAAAAAGACAAAAAAGACTGGAGAGAGACCATAAACAAATTGTTTAACAGTCTAAAAAGATTTTAAAAAAGAAAAATAAACGGTAAGAGAGAGAGCAAAAATTAAAGAAAAATAAGCGACACAGAAAAAAAGACAGGAAGATCGATAGAAAGAAAAAAAAGTTGGAGAAAGACGAGAACACATAAAGGAGAGAGAAGGAGAGAGAGAGAAAGAGAGAGCAAGAGAGTGAAAAAATGCAATAGCTACCTTGAAGTTTTGGAGTTCTGAAGTTATGAAACGATTAGTTAAACTTGGATGGCTGGAGCAGGTCATTGAACAACCAATATTCTAATTTTTGATGTTTGAACCAAGACTTCCAGGAAAAAATGGGCTACAGCAAAAATGAAAAGAACAAAAATGGGCTGGGGAATTGAAATTAAATAGAAGAAGAGAAAATGAGGACTGAAATCAAAAGAAAGAAAAAGAGGAACACAAAACGAAGAAACCAAAGGAAAAACAAAAAAGACAAAACATACTGGAGAGAGACCATAAACAAATTGTTTAACAGTCTAAAAAGATTTTAAAAAAGAAAAATAAACGGAAAGAGAGAGATCAAAAATTAAAGAAAAAAAAGCGACACAGAAAAAAAGACAGGAAGATGGATAGAAAGAAAAAAAAAGTTGGAGAAAGACGAAATCAGATAAAGGAGAGAGAAGGAGAGAGAGAGAGAAGGAGAGAGCAAGAGAGTGAAAAAATGTAATAGCTACCTTGAAGTTTTGGAGTTCTGAAGTTATGAAACGATTAGTTAAACTTGGATGACTGGAGCAAGTCATTGAACAACCAATATTCTAATTTTTGATGTTTGAACCAAGACTTCCAGGAAAAAATGGGCTACAGCAAAAATGAAAAGAACAAAAATGGGCTGGGGAATTGAAATTAAATAGAAGAAGAGAAAATGAGGACTGAAATCAAAAGAAAGAAAAAGAGGAACACAAAACGAAGAAACCAAAGGAAAAACAAAAAAGACAAAACATACTGGAGAGAGACCATAAACAAATTGTTTAACAGTCTAAAAAGATTTTAAAAAAGAAAAATAAACGGAAAGAGAGAGATCAAAAATTAAAGAAAAAAAAGCGACACAGAAAAAAAGACAGGAAGATGGATAGAAAGAAAAAAAAAGTTGGAGAAAGACGAAATCAGATAAAGGAGAGAGAAGGAGAGAGAGAGAGAAGGAGAGAGCAAGAGAGTGAAAAAATGTAATAGCTACCTTGAAGTTTTGGAGTTCTGAAGTTATGAAACGATTAGTTAAACTTGGATGACTGGAGCAAGTCATTGAACAACCAATATTCTAATTTTTGATGTTTGAACCAAGACTTCCAGGAAAAAATAGGCTACAGCAAAAATGAAAAGAACAAAAATGCGAGGAAAAAGAGGGTTGGGGAATTCAAATTAAATAGAGGAAGAGAAAATGAGGATTGAAATCAAAAGAAAGAAAAAAAGGAACACAAAACGGAGAAACCAAAGGAAAAAGAAAAGGGACAAAACAGACTTGGAGAGAGACCATAAGCAAATTGTTTTAGAGTCTAAAAAGATTTAAAAAAAGAAGAAGAAATGGGAAGAGAGAGCAAAAATTAAAGAAAAATAAGCGACACAGAGAAAAAGATAGGAAGATCGATAGAAAGAAAGAAAAGAGTTGGAGAAAGACGGAGACAGATAAAGGAGAGAGAAGGAGAGAGAGAGAGAGAGAGAGAGAGAGAAAGAAAGAGAGAGAGAGAGAGAAAGAGAGAGTGAGAGAGCGAGTGAGAGAAAAAAAGCAATAGCTATTTTGAAGTTTTGGAGTTTTGAATTTTCGAAACAATTAGTTAAACTTGGATGACTGGAGCAAGTCATTGAATAACCCATATTCGAATCTTTGATGTCTGAACCAAGACTTCCAGGAAAAAAATACGTTACAGCAAAAATGAAGAGCACAAAAATGCGAGGAAAAAGAGGGTTGGGGAATTCAAATTGAATAGATGAAGAGAAAATGAGGACTGAAATCAAAAGAAAGAAAAAGAGGAACCCAAAACGGAGAAACCAAAGGAAAAAAGGACAAAAAAGACTTGGAGAGGAACCATAAGCAAATTGTTTTAGAGTCAACAAAGATGAAAAAAGAAAATGAAAAGCGAAGAGAGCAAAAATTAAAGAAAAATAAGCGACACAGTGAAAAAGATCTACTTTGAAGTTTTGGAGTTCTGAAGTTCTGAAACAATTAGATAAACTTGGATGACTGGAGCAAGTCATTGAACAAACCAGATTCGAATCTTTGATGTTTGAACCAAGACTTCCAGGAAAAAAAGCTTTACAGCAAAAACGAAAAGCACAAAAATGCGAGCAAAAAAGGGTTGGGGAATTCAATTTAAATAGAAGAAGAGAAAATGAGGATTGAAATCAAAAGAAAGAAAGAGAGGAACACGAAACGGAAAAACCAAAGGAAAAAGAAGAAGCACAAAAAAAACTTGGAGAGAGACCATAAGCAAATTGCTTTAGGGTTTAAAAAGATTAAAAAAAGACAAAGAAACGGGAAGAGAAAGCAAATATTAAAGATAAATAAGCTACACAGATATAAAGATAGGAAGATTGATAGAAAGACAGAAAAGAGCTGGAGAAAGACGAAGACAGATAAAGGAGAGAGAAGGAGAGAGAGAGAGAGAGGGAGAGAGAGAGAGAGTGAGTGAGTGAGAGAGAGTGAAAAAATGCAACATCTACCTTGAAGTTTTGGAGTTCTGAAGTTCTGAAACAATTAGTTAAACTTGGATGACTGGAGCAAGTCATTGAACAAACCAGATTCGAATCTTTGATGTTTGAACCAAGACTTCCAGGAAAAAAATACGTTACAGCAAAAATGAAGAGCACGAAAATGCAAGGAAAAAGAGGGTTGGGGAATTCAAATTGAAGAGATGAAGAGAAAATGAGGACTGAAATCAAAAGAAAGAAAAAGAGGAACCCAAAACGGAGAAACCAAAGGAAAAAAGGACAAAAAAGACTTGGAGAGGAACCATAAGCAAATTGTTTTAGTGTCAAAAAAGATGAAAAAAGAAAATGAAAAGCGAAGAGAGCAAAAATTAAAGAAAAATAAGCGACACAGTGAAAAAGATAGGAAGATCGATAGAAAGAAAGAAAAGAGTTGGAGAAAGACGAAGACGGATAAAGAAGAGAGAAGGAGAGAGAGAGAGAGAGAGAGAGAGAGCGCGAGCGAGAGAGTGAAAAAATGCAACATCTACTTTGAAGTTATGGAGTTCTGAAGCTATGAAACAATTAGTTAAACTTGGATGACTGGAGCAAGTCATTGAACAACCCATATTCGAATCTTTGATGTTTGAACCAAGACTTCCGGGAAAAAAAAGCTTTACAGCAAAAACGAAAAGCACAAAAATGCGAGCAAAAAAGGGTTGGGGAATTCAATTTAAATAGAAGAAGAGAAAAAGAGGTCTGAAATCAAAAGAAAGAAAGAGAGAAAAACAAAACGGAGAAACCAAAGGAAAAAGAAGAAGGACAAAAAGACTTGCAGAGAGACCATGAGCAAATTGTTTTAGAGTCTAAAAAGATTTAAAAAAAGAAGAAGAAATGGGAAGAGAGAGCAAAAATTAAAGAAAGATAAGCGACACAGAGAAAAAGATAGGAAGATCGATAGAAAGAAAGAAAAGAGTTGGAGAAAGACGAATACAGATAAAGGAGAGAGAAGGAGAGAGAGAGAGAGAGAGAGAGAGAGAGAGAGAGAGTTAAAAAATGCAACATCTACCTTGAAGTTTTGGAGTTCTGAAGTTGAACTTGGATGACTGGAGCAAGTCATTGAACAAACCAGATTCGAATCTTTGATGTTTGAACCAAGACTTCCAGGAAAAAAAATACGTTACAGCAAAAATGAAAAGAACAAAAATGCAAAAAAGAGGTTTGCGGAATTCAAATTAAATAGAACAAGAGAAAAGGAGGACTGAAATCAAAAGAAAGAAAAAGAGGAACTCAAAATGGAGAAACCAAAGGAAAAAGAAGAAGGACAAAAAAGACTTGGTGAGAGACCATATGCAAATTGCTTTAGGGTCTAAAAAGATAAAAAAGACAATGAAATGGGAAGAGAAAGCAAATATTAAAGATAAAAAAGCTACACAGATAAAAAGATAGGAAGATCGATAGAAAGAAAGAAAAGAGTTGGAGAAAGACGAATACAGATAAAGGAGAGAGAAGGAGAGAGAGAGAGAGAGAGAGAGAGAGAGAGGGAGAGAGAGAGTTAAAAAATGCAACATCTACTTTGAAGTATTGGAGTTCTGAAGTTAAACTTGGATGACTGGAGAAAGTCATTGAACAACCCATATTCGAATCTTTGATGTTTGAACCAAGACTTCCAAGAAAAAATGCTTTATAGCAAAAATGAAAAGCACAAAAATGCGAGCAAAAAAGGGTTGGCGAATTCAATTTAAATAGAGAAAGAGAAAATGAGGACTGAAATCAAAAGAAAGAAAGAGAGGAACAGAAAACGGAGAAACCAAAGGAAAAAGAAGAAAGACAAACAAAGACTTGGAGAGAGACCATAAGCAAATTGCTTTAGGGTCTAAAAAGATTAAAAAAAGACAAAGAAATGGGAAGAGAAAGCAAATATTAAAGATAATTAAGCTACACAGATAAAAAAAGATAGGAAGATCGATAGAAAGAAAGAAAAGAGTTGGAGAAAGACGAAGACAGATAAAGGAGAGAGAAGGAGAGAGAGAGAGAGAGAGAGAGGGAGAGAGAGAGAGAGAGAGAGAGTGAGTGAGTGAGAGAGAGTGAAAAAATGCAACATCTACCTTGAAGTTTTGGAGTTCTGAAGTTCTGAAACAATTAGTTAAACTTGGATGACTGGAGCAAGTCATTGAACAAACCAGATTCGAGTCTTTGATGTTTGAACCAAGACTTCCGGGGAAAAAATATGTTACAGCAAAAATGAAAAGAAGAAATATGCGAGGAAAAAGAGCATTGGTGAATTCAAATTAAATAGGGGAAGAGAAAATAAGGACTGAAAGCAAAAGAAAGAAAGAGAGGAACTAAAAACGGAGAAATCAAAGGAAAAAGAAGAAGGACAAAAAAGACTTGGAGAGAGACCATAAACAAATTGCTTTAGAGTCTAAAAAGATTTAAAAAAAGAAGAAGAAATGGGAAGAGAGAGCAAAAATTAAAGAAAAATAAGCGACACAGAGAAAAAGATAGGAAGATCGATAGAAAGAAAGAAAAGAGTTGGAGAAAGACGGAGACAGATAAAGGAGAGAGAAGGAGAGAGAGAGAGAGAGAGAGAGAGAGAAAGAAAGAGAGAGAGAGAGAGAAAGAGAGAGTGAGAGAGCGAGTGAGAGAAAAAAAGCAATAGCTATTTTGAAGTTTTGGAGTTTTGAATTTTCGAAACAATTAGTTAAACTTGGATGACTGGAGCAAGTCATTGAATAACCCATATTCGAATCTTTGATGTCTGAACCAAGACTTCCAGGAAAAAAATACGTTACAGCAAAAATGAAGAGCACAAAAATGCGAGGAAAAAGAGGGTTGGGGAATTCAAATTGAATAGATGAAGAGAAAATGAGGACTGAAATCAAAAGAAAGAAAAAGAGGAACCCAAAACGGAGAAACCAAAGGAAAAAAGGACAAAAAAGACTTGGAGAGGAACCATAAGCAAATTGTTTTAGAGTCAACAAAGATGAAAAAAGAAAATGAAAAGCGAAGAGAGCAAAAATTAAAGAAAAATAAGCGACACAGTGAAAAAGATCTACTTTGAAGTTTTGGAGTTCTGAAGTTCTGAAACAATTAGATACAAAAAGATAAAAAAAGACACAGAAATGGGAAGATAAAGCAAATAATAAAAATAAATAAGCTCCACAGATAAAAATAGATAGGAAGATCGATAGAAAGAAAAGAGTTCGAGAAAGACGGAGACAGATAAAGGAGAGAGAGAAGGAGAGAGAGAGAGAGAGAGAGAAAGAGAGAGCGAGAGAGAGAGAGAGAGAGAGAGAGAGATAGAGAGAGAGAGAGAGACAGACAGACAGGGAGAGAGAGAGAGAGAGAGAGAGAGAGAGAGAGAGAGAGAGATAGAGCAAGAGTTGAACAAGACAAACAGCGAGAAAAAGTAGACATGGAGAAAAAAAAAGAGCGAGAAGAGAAAAAGGGGAATTATTGGTAGAGGAAGGAAAAATAAATCTTTAGATTTTTAGATACCAGAGAGAAAGAGAGAGAGAGAGAGAGCAGCAGAGTGAAAAATGCAATGGCTACCTTGAAGTTTTGGAGTTCTGAAATTATGAAACAATTAGCTAAATTTGGATGACTGGGGCAATTCATTGAATAACCCATATTCGAATCTTTGTTGATTGAACCAAGACTTCCAGGGAAAAAATATATTACACCAAAAATGAAAAGAACATAAATGCGAGGAAAAAGAGGGTTGGGGAATTGAAATTAATGAGAGGAAGAGAAAATGAGGACTGAAACCGAAAGAAAGAAAAAGAAGAACACAAAACGGAGAAACCAACGGAAAAAGAAGAAGGACAAAAAGACTTGGAGAGAGGCCATAAGCGAATTGTTTTAGAGTCTAAAAAGCTAGAAAAAAGACATAGAAATGGGAAGAGAAAGCAAAAATTAAAGATAAATAAGCGACACAGAGAAAAAGATAGGAAGATCGATAGAAAGAAAGAAAAGAGTTGGAGAAAGACGGATACGGCTAAAGGAGAGATAAGGAGAGAGAGAGAGAGAGAGAGAGAGAGAGAGAGAAAGTGAGAAGAAGAATTTTTGATCAAGAAAAAAATGAGAGACAAAAGTTATCAGAAAAAGTGTTAGAAAGAAACTAAAAACGATAGGAACACAAAAAGAAAGAGAAGGCGAAAAGATGAGAGAGAAAAAATTAGTCCGCAGTTTTCCAGAACAGCTGCTAAATGTACATAAATGTACATACACACTGCGACCTCAAAAATTTAGAAACCGACACATGAATGAGTTGCTAAGTGATTGGCTTCGTTTACCAAATCTTACAAGATTCAGCACCAAATTGAAAAGTTTTCTTCACTTTCACACAACAGAAACCTTTTTTTGTAGAATTTTGTAAATCATAGTAGGAAACTTAAAATCAAAACAATTTATTCACATGAAAAATTGTTATATAGAATGATAAATGACGTCACTCTTAAAAATGCGTCTTGTCAGAGGAAGAAAAAGTTCTAGCTTTGCTGTGAGTTTAAACTAAATTAAAAATAGAGCCTCAGACGAATAAACATAAACCAGATCATTAATTACAGCTACAATCTATTCACAGTTTTTTTTTAAGTTGGGCCGGTATTAAACTCGGGTTTTAGATGAGACCACTAATTTTTAGGTTTGAAAAAAAAATCCGGGAGGGAGTGGTTCAAACCTGTGATCTCCGGTGTGTTGCACTGAAACTTTGCACTCGGTTATCAACCTAAAGGCTTTCTATAGAGCTGTAAATAAACATAGTTTGACGATTTCATCTAATAGCTAGTAGTTTTTGAAATTTGGCTTTTCTGTTCTCCTTTCCATTAACTTGTAATTTCAGTTGCTTTAATGATTCATTCACCAACTTTTGTAACCTAATTGATTTTTTTTTCTGGCTTCGACGCTGTGTTTTCATTTATTATTGTGGTTTTTTTTCATACTAGTAGAATTTTTTTTCATTCACTTTGCACTCTTCTTCACATTTTCCCCTTAGAATAAGGGCTCGATGATATTATTTTTGAGACCAAAATGAAATCTTTTGAATTGAGTATTACCAATGAAAGCTCCAATTAACTTGAGCATAGTTACGACTTTAGAAAACATTTGATTTCGAAAAAAAAAATGTTTTTTGAGCTTCGCCAATTTTTATCAAATTTCAGTGAACTTGTTGCTCAGACTCAGTAAAACAGGTCTAATCTTGTTTCAAATAAGAAAAACTTCAAAATTATAGTAATTTTGTGTTCTAGCTAATGGTATCATGGCTTCGATGCTAAGAGATTAATTAAAATCTTTTTGTTTTATGTATATTTGCCCGAGTTCCTTGTCATCGTTTTAATTTATCGCACCACTCAGAGGTCCAATTTGCGTCAACAGAGAACGTAAATGAAGTATAGAATTCTCAGTCAATTGCTTACTGTTTTGACGGCTTGGACACCATTTTTTATTAACGCTTGACCAATTTTCTTGTTTTCTGCTTTAATTTGTCGCCCCTTATTTTATTCATATGAATTATTCTTGATAATGACAAGTCCCAATAATTTCTAGTGGAGGTACCAATGAACATTTTTTAATGATTTCAGCTAAAAACTAATGGTTGATTGACTTTGAAGTTAATGGTTTAATTAAAAAAGTACCGTATATTTAAACTTTACTCTTTTTGTTCTTTTATGTCAAATTTCTACATATTATCAACGAAGACACGTCCCATGTCTTCTCTAGTGAAATAAAAGTTTGTTTTTTTAACGTTTTTTGACTTGTGTATTGATGTTTTCTGTTGAAAACTGGCATCAAAACTTGATTATGTTCATTGTTTGTTGTTATTATTTGTTTTTGTTGTTTGACTTGTCCGATAGTCAAATTGGCTCTCTACCTGATTCATTTTGCAAATTGGTGTTAAGATTGTGTTTTAAAATGCTTGTAGTTCTTATACAAAATTATCCTCGAGCAATTTTTAAATTCTTAAATGTTTCTATCTCTTTTTCATTTCGTTGGCAAATCAGGTCAAATACTAGGATGAGCGGGGCTGGAACATTCTGTGCTAACGTACCTTGCAAGCCTCACAATTAACATTGATTAAGGAGTCAGAGCTGAAAACACATTGCAAAAATGCATCTAACACTACATTTATATTTCTCACGAGCATGTTTTTTTTTCGATCAATGTATAACAATAGTAACCATTCTAATAATAATATAATAAAAATAAAAATAATAATGATAATAATAATAATAATAATAATAATAATAATAATAATAATAATAATAATAATAATAATAATAATAATAATAACAATAATAATTAAGATAGTAATAATAATAATAATTCTTATCCCGCGTGATATCTTTTTGTCGGATTATTTTCGTTGGAACGTCGAATGTTGTTTGTTCGACGATTATGTCTGAAGTGTTACTTTCTAGGTCCGAATGGAGAGAATGGAAATCCGGTTCTCAAGTTATTAGAGATCTTGATAGCTCCAGTTGGAATGGAGTTTAGGGAATAAGCTTTGTGATGGATCTATGATAAGCTTTATGAGTCTATGATGAACTCTGCGAATCTGTAATAAGCTGTATGAAAAGAATTACTTCTAACACTTTATTCGGCCACGAAGCGACTGTTCATCTTGACAGTTTTATATTGTCTGCGTTTAGCAGATGTGTTAACTTGAAACCACATTATGATACACGCCAAATCGCAAGCGTGAAAATGAGGAACTAATCTAAACTCATTTCTGAGACAACAGTATGTACAGTGTATTTAATTATATATCATAAGTCTTTATAAATACGATACTAGATACTTTTAAGTCTTTGTTGCATAGTAAGTTTTAGATGATGCGGCTACACCGGTATCACATTCCCCCTCCGACAGAGAAATCCTGATCTAAGGGATTTCGTTTAATGCAGCAAGATCCTCCTCATTGAGGTCCGAGATTGAGTCTGGGTTGGGCGAAGATGGTGGGGTTTTGTAGATGAGGGAACTTGCTGGGCTGGATACTTTCTCCACTTGGAGCTGTTCTGAGGTGGCCTCCTGTGTCCCTTCTTTGTTGTTAATTCGAGTTGCGGTCGTATTTGGTTCCATTTGGAGTTGAGATATTTTCTCCACTTGGAGTTGTTTGGTGGCGGCCTCCTGGATAGGTTCAGTGTTGTTACTTGTGTGTTCGATTATGTTTTGTTCCAGTTGGCATTGGCTACTCCGAGGAGTCTCCGTTGTTCCGTGTGCTGTTGGGTCTGTTGTGTTGTTGGTAAGATCGACGGTTTGATTCGAAGAGGTGGATGAATCAAGGAAAATTATTTGCGGATGTTCTTGCCGTTGATTGTCCCTATTTGTGCTTGGTATGATGTTGTCCTGTTTCTTTGAGTTGAATGCATAAATTTTTTCGGTTGCTATGTCGATCTTTTTTATTGAGATCGCAAATGTCATGTCCGGTGCGTTTGTTTCGGTTTCGTTATGCGCTACGTTGTCTAGCGTTGTTGTTGCTGTGATGCCTTGCTGGTCTTGCGTGTTGGGGCTTAAGGAGCTCGTCTCCATAAAGTGTTGTGCATTGTTGCTAGTGATTATTTCATACGAACGTTCGTCTTGGGAATCGTCTTCGACGTTGTAGATTTTCATTGACTTTGGTTGTGGGTCAGGGGTGTTGAAAATCAAGAATGATCTGTTGGACGTGTCTGTAACCGACATTGATGGAAGGCTTCTCCGTATGGAGTTTGTCTCTTTGCTGTTTAGTATTGCAGCCTGTTTTGCGCGTTCGTTGAAGTTGACTAATGGTGTGCTGTGTTTAGTCTTCGCTTTGCTGACTCCTTTTGGAGTTTTTGAGGTTATGTTTTGTTGTTGTCTTTGATTCTTTGTTGCGATTTATATAAGTTTATCTCTTGACCATATCGATCTCGTGTTTTTGTTCTTGGTTGCCGTATGTTTCTTCTTAGTTTGCTTTGTAGTCGCTTTGTTAATGGTTGCCGTTCTTGAAGTTCCGTTTGTGCTGGTGGATCCTTTGTTTCTTATTGTCGCTCTTGGTTGTCCGGTTGCACCGTTGATGTTGGCGATTGAGCTTGATGGTCCGGGTGGGCCCATAGCACTGTTTATAGCGTCGTGAGTCCTATTGGTTCCTAATGATTTGCTCGCAGCTATTTGCTTCTTGGCTTCGTCTAAACAGAATTTACGTATATTTTCTTGGTTTCTTTTATATCCTCCAACGGTTTTACATGCAACCATGTGATTTAGTCTTGGTTTTGTTTCCGGTATTGGCTTAGTTTCCGTTGCTATAGCAATGTTGTTTTTTCGAATTACTGTGTTTTTCTGCAGCGGAGTGTCTATTGTGATAGTATGTGGTGTATAGTTAGTTATGGTTCCGTCTGGAATTATAGTCCATTGTGGTGCTAGTGTGTTTCTTGGTTCTTTTGTTTTTCTCGGTATTGATTTGCGAGCGACGTTTTTCTTATTATATATTATCTTAGTTGTTTTATCTCCGATGGAGAAGTGTATTTCTGAAGGAGAGATCTTACGTGGGGAGCTTCTGCTTAGTGGCAAGTTTTCAGAATCGTCCGAGTCTATTTGCTGTTGGGAGGCAGTGGGGTTTTCGTCTCGCTTGTACTGGATGTCGAGTTCATCCTCAGAGTTTCCATCTAGCCTCCACATTTCTTCTTGTGACAATACGTCGTGTTTGAGTGTTCGCTTGTCTAAACAACAACTTTTTAGCTTATGGTATGATAGGTTTTTGTAGATGGTTTTTTTAGCATATTTGATAGTGCTGTATTTGGTTTTCTGCCGAAATGCGCCTCAAATGGGGTTATTTTTGTAGTTCTATTAGGTGTAAGTCTGATGTTCTCCATAATATTTGCTAAACGTGAGCATAAAGTTTCTGAGCTCTAATTGGGGTCAATATCAGGTACGACTAAGCGTCTTTTGATCGTTTGTATTAGGCGTTCGACCATTCCTGCTCCTCGATAGTCTCCGGCTGGAGCAAGTATCAGTTTTATATTTTTGTTTCTACAGAATATGTCAAATTCTTTAGCCTTAAAGGCTTGTGCCTGATCACATCTTATGGATCTAGGAATTCCGTGTAGTTTGCAATATTTCTCTAAGTAATCTATCGCTGTTTCCGTATCGCAGTTGTGGAATGTCTCCGCGTGGGGGAAACGAGATAGTCTGTCTACTTTTACTAGGATGCAATTGTTTTGCGTACTATTTTTAAATGGAATTGGTCCTGCGAAATCCATTTGGATTTCTTCGTTTGGCTCTTTTAGTTTGGGTAAATTTCCCAATTGATTCTTAGGAATGATAGGTTTTAAGTTTTTACCTTTGTCGATGCAGTGTCGGCAGGCCTTGGCTTTTGCGACGATTTCTGAGTGTATATGTGGTCACCATACTAATTTAGCTAATGCTAGCATTCCAAATTGCCCTGGATGTTTATGATGAATTGTGTCCAAAACAAGTTGTTTAAGTTTTTGGGGAATTACTAAGCGATTATCATATAATAAACAGTTTGTGTCGGTAACAGATAAATCTCGTCTAATGCGGAAATATAATGGGATATTTTCTTGAGGTCGTCCCAATTTTGTGTTTTCACTATATCGATAATTGGTTTGAGGTCTCATTGTGAGGCTTCTGCCAGGAATTCCTCATTGAAAACTTTGTTGAAGTTTTCTCTATAGGCGGGGGTTGGCAAATCGTTGTAAGTGTCGAATAAGTTTTAATGTTTGGAATAGTCTAGAGGTTCAAGGCCTTTGCCTTTATTGGAATTAAACTCCGTTTGGGTGCTACAACTAGTAAATGTTTTGGAACTACTTGGTTGCTCCATTTGGGGATTTTTGCTTTTGTTTGTGGCTCGGAATCTACGTTTAATAGGGATGTTGAAAGTATCTGTTTTGTGGTTACGTCTTGTTGTTATGCCGAAAATGTTTTTGGTTAGAAGTTTGAAATTGGAATTTGGATTTAAAGAATGAGAATTAATATGTGACTGATTTGTAAGTGTGTTAGGGCAAAAAGCGTTGTTTGTTTTGTTGCTTGTGTGTTTTGGATTAATTACGTAATTCTTGTCTAGTTCTATGTCTGTGTTTTGATTGGTTGAATTAATTGCTCCCTTTGGAGAGAATGAATTACTCGCTCCATTTGGAGACAGTGAATTTCTTGTTATGAAAAGTTTGATTTCTTCAATCGTGTTGATTACTAAATTTTTGTCTTCGTCCGTGGGTTGGATTGCTTCTCCTGTAAGATTTCTATTTAAGTAGTCGGCGAACCCCATGTTTTTTCCGGGAACGTGTTCGACTGAAAAATGAAATGGTAGTAAGCGATCTACCCATCGTGTTAATCTACTTTGATATGTTTTGTTTCCTCTATTTTCTTTGAGTGCTGAAAGTAATGATTGATGATCCGTTTGGAGTATAAACTCCGTACCATAAAGGTAGTATTTAAAATGTTCTAAGGACCAAACTACTGCTAGTAGTTCTAGTTCGTTTGTGCTATATCTTGATTCGAGGTTATTTAGAAATCGACTTGCAAAAGCGATTGGTTTCCATATGTGTCCGAATTTTTGTTCAAGACAAGCACCTAGCCCTTTTTTGCTGGCGTCGCATCTCACTCTCGTTTGTAACGATGTATCGAAGTGTTTGTTTTCTGTTATTTTTTTTGATCTTTGATATCATTGAATGCGAATGTGTGATTGTCTTTCCAATCAAGTTTATTTTGTGATTTTGTATTTGCTTTTGATAGCAGGGGCCTTAATGGTTAGGAGATTCTTGCCAAGTTCGGTATGAATTTTATCAGGTGGTTGATACACCCCATGAAAGATCTTAATTGTTTCAGTGTTTTTGGGTTGTCTAGGTTTATGATTGCGTCACATTTTTGTTTTGTTGGTGTGACTGCATTTGGAGTGACTACAAAACATAGCCACGTTATTTGTTCTTTCGCAAATTCGCATTTTTGGAGATTGATTGCTAGATTTTCGTCGTTCAGTCTTTGCATTATTTTGTCTAGTTCTTTCTCGTGATCCTCTAAAGTTCCTTTTGTGACTATGAGGATATCGTCTAGGTATGCGAATTTTGTTTTTATGTCATGTAATGTTTTGTCTATTGTTTTTTGAAAGGTGGCTGGCATGTCAGTTAGGCCGTAAAATCCGTTAATAAATCTATATGTGTCTGTGGCTTTTCCACCTATTATATTGAAATTACAGTGTTTTTTAATATTTTCGTCTAATGAGATTTGACTGTATGCGTAATTTAAGTCAATTTTGGAGAAGAGGTAATATCCTGGTTTGTTTTTCTTTCTGAAATGAAGACTGTTACTGAATCCATAAGATGGTCGATGCTTTGCATTTGATATTGATATTTGTTTTTATGTATTGCATCGTTTAGTTTTTTGGAATCAAGAGCTATTTTTACTGTTTTTTCTTTCTTTACGGTTATCACTACTGGACTTATGAATAGTTCGTCTGAACATTTGTCTAGTTTAGTAATTTGTTTTTCGTCGATAAGTTTTTGGAGTTCTTGTTCCACTTTGTCGAGCAGATGGAGTGGAACTCTTCTTCCTTTGTGTTGGGATGGTGTATATTGGGATTTAAATATCGATTTTGCGATATGGTTTTTTGAGCGCCCCAATCTTGTACAAAGGTGTGGGTATTTGTGAAATATCCACTTTATTATGTTTTTCTCCGTTTGGATATTTGAAATTAGATTAATTGTCTTACCAGGTTTTTTCTGTGCGCTGAGTGTGATCCCCAATTTGGTGAGGATATCTCTTCCCATTATATTATTCGTTCTATTCTCAACTATTAGGACTTTGCAGTCTTTAGCTGTCCACGATCCTGAATTTAGTTCAAGTGAGAGTACTCCTTTTATTTCTATGTTGTTGTTTTTAGAATGTGGCTTCTGTATATTCTGTTATTTTCACATTCGGGATCTCCTGTTGGAGTTTAGCTGCCATGTCAATGTTCATGAATGACCGTGGTGAGCCTGTGTCTGCCAGCCACTGTATTTGTTTTGGGCTGTAGTTGTTTCTACCCCAAATTCTCCATATGGATCCTTGTTTATTTCTTCATTTCTCTTTTGTACGAATTCCATTGGGCGTTTTATGTTAATGTTTGCCCAATCATCGTGGAGTTCTTTTATATACAGGGCCGCCTCTGCGTCTACGCTTTCCTCCGTGTGGTCGCTTTCTTCTGTTTCTTGTTTAATGTGTTTCACTCTTCTCGATTGTTGTTGCTTAAGTTGGGGACTTGTCTTGTTCGTTGGTCCGCGTGGTGGTCGTCTTTCTGGCATTTTAGCCGTACACAATGACGTGTTATGCCCTACTTTTTTGCAAATTTTGCCTTGCATTTGCTTTTTGGGGCATATTTGGAGGTGGGCCATTGAAATTGTGCTTCCACATTTCCAGCATGCTGATGATTTTTGTTGACCATATGATGTTTGTGGTCTTGTTTGTTGAATGTAGGCAGTTTGTGGTCTTGTTTTGTTCTGGCGGACATACGAAACTGTGTTCCAGCTTGTATTTGCCTTCAAGATTTCTTGTTGATTGGCCTGGCCTCTTTTTCTGTTTATGGCATAATTTAGTGCCTGTTGTGGCGTTCTTACTTCTGAGAGTAGCTCCATTTGGATATTGGAGCTTCTCAGATTTGATATAAATATGTCTTTAACGAGATCTTCTATTAGTTTCTCGAATTTACAATGTGCTCCTAGTTCTCGGAGTCGGCTTTAAAAAGTTTCGAGGGACTCGTCCGATCTTTGCATTGCTTTGAAACACTGAAAACGATCAAATGTTGTGTTATGGGGCCTGGTGAATGTTATAGCTAGTTCGTGTACCAACTCACTCATTGGTTGTACAACGTTCTATTCTAGTATGTGGGTTTCTCTGATGGTATGTTCTTGTCCCTTCTGAACCTAGGGAAAG